>NW_028258173.1:2575757-2727272 GCF_053883595.1 Heterocephalus glaber | reverse complement strand
AAGAGGACTTCCAGAACTGCTTCAGAAAATGGCAAGAATGATAGCATAAGTCTCTTCAGAGTGAGGGGAAGTATTTTGAGGGGGATTAATGGCAATTTACTGTAAAAGAACTTTAAAAAATTTAAATGTTCATCATATATTTTGATCATGCTGCACACAATAAAGCATTTGTGTGCAGAATATAAAAGAACTCTTAAAACTCAGCAGTAAGGAAACAAACAATTTTCAAGTGGGCAAGTTTTGAAGAGATATTTCCCTAAAAAGACATTCAGAAGGCAAAGAGGCAGGTGAAAAGGTGTTCAACATGTTCACCATCAGAGAAATGCAAGGTGGAGCCATGAAGCCATGTAAGAAACAGCATGATACGGTACACGACCATCACAATGACTGACAAAGAACACAGCTGGAAAGAGAGGGTGGCACAGGCCAGAACTGGGGCAATGGGACTCAAAAAGGGTCTGACAGTGTCTTAGGAAGTCACACATGCACTTAGCATAGCACACAGCCATTCTATCCCGAGGTATTCACAAAAGAGATACGAAAAGCATTCCCCCAAAAGTCTGGGTGTTAAGATTTGCAGCAGTTTTATTCACAATTTCAAAAACAAAAAATAACACGAATGTGTTGGTGGATGGCCAAGTCACACAGCAGTACAAGGAACTTCACATGTATTAAGTGATAGAGGCCAGGCACAACAGGCTGCACAAACACACTCAGCACCTCTGCAGTCAGCAGAACGGAAGCTGGAATCACACCGAGACACTCCCACACACCAGTCAGAATGGCTGGAGTTGAGGACCCATCAAGTCAGGCGTCGGAGAGGATGGCGAAGAGCTGGGATCTGCACACACTGCTACTTTGGAAAACAGCATGGCAGTTTCTTAAAAATTAGACACACACCAACTCTATGATCCAGTCACCCCACTCCCAAGTGTGGACCAAGAGAAATGAAAAATGTATATTCATGTGCAAAGATGGGCACACAAATGTTCAAAGCAGCTTTATTTGTAAGAGTCAAGAACTGAAAACAACCCCAGGTTAATCCTCAGCAGAACACAGAAACATAATGAAACGTATCCAGTGCTGACGACACACACACGGCAGAACAAGGAGTGCACACCCATGCATGTGACAGCATGGACACACTGCGAAGTTACTCCCCCAAAGCTCCTGTGGTGCAATTCCATTTACGTCCAATTCTAGGAAAGGCAAACCAATCCACAGTGACAGAAAGCAGTTAAGTCATTTTTGTCCAATTTTTTCTTGCGTTAAGATTTCATAAAATTTACCACCTTAACCATTTTCAAGGGTAAAATTCAGTGGCATTAAATACATTCACAATATCATGTAAGCACCCCTGGCTTCTATCTCCAGGATTCTTTGCATCTTATAAAACTGAAGCTCTGGCCAAGTGTGGTGGTGCACACCTGTACTCTCAGATACTTGGGAAGCTGAAGCAAGAGGATCATCAAGTTCAAGCCCAGTCTGAGCCACTTACTAAGACTCTCTCAAAAAACGAGACAAAAAGGACTGGCAAAGTAGCTCAGTGGTACAGCACTGGCCTAGCATGTGGGAGGCCTGGGGTTCAATCCTTAACAATGTAAAAACCAAACCAAAAGCCCTGAAACTAAATTGTACCTATTAACAGTAATTGCCCACTTCCCCTCCTCCCAGCCTCTGATAACTGCTCTGGGTCCATGAATTCGGCTTCTCTAAGTATCTTGGTGTGTGAGTGTGTGTGGGTTTTTTGTTGTTGTTTTTTTTTGGTACTGGGGATTGAACTCAGGACCTTGCGCTTTCGAGGCAGGTGGCTGTACCACTGAGCTAAATCCCCAGCCCTACCCTAAGTATCTTATAGGAATGGGATCATGAAGAACTTATTTCTGGTGATTGGCTTATTTCACTTAGCATGACGTCTTCAAGTTTCACCCAGGTTGTAACACGTGTCAGCATTTCCTTCCTTCTAAGGCTAAATAATATTCCATTGCACAGATAGACAAGTTTTGTTTCCCCATTCATCTGTCAAATGTTTCCACAGTTTGGGTATTGTGAATAATACTGCTCTGAACACAGATGCTCAAATATCACTCCATGTTCCTGCCATTGATTCTTTTGGGTGTATACCTGGAAGTGGAATTGTTGGATCACATGGTAATTATGTCAGCTTTCTGAGGAAGCACCATACTGTTTTCCACCGCAGCAGGACCATTTCAGGTGACTGGTGACAGTGCACGGGGTTCCTGCTTGCCAACACTTGTTATTTTCCGTTCAGTTTTTGCAGCTATCCTGATGAGCATGAGGTTACCTCTCACTGTAGCTTTGATTTACATTTCCCGTATGATTAGTGGCCTTGTTCTTATTGACCATTTGTGTGTCTTCTTTGGAGAAATATTTATTCAGGTCTTTTGTCCATTTTAAAATTGGGTTGTTTGGGCCGGGGATTTAGCTCAGTGGTCTCGAGTTCGATCCCTGGTACCAAAAAAAAATTGGGTTACTTCTTTTGTTGTCCTTAAGTTTAAGAGGTCCTATATATTCTGGATATGAATCCCTCACTACATCTGGGATTTAAAAATATTTTTCACCCTTTGGTGGGTTGCCTTTTTACTCTGCTGACAGTGGGATGCACAAATTCAAAGGTTGTCCAATCTTTTTTTTTTTAACGTTGCCAATGCCTTTGGTGTTAAATCTAAGAAATCACTGACAAATTGCAGTTGAGTCAATCTGGGGACAAAGGCTGGCAGGAAGAATGGATCACAAAGGGACACGGAGAGAGTTGGGGAGGGTGGGTCTATGCACTGTCTTGACTGTGGTGATGGTTCCACAGGGGTACATTACGAAAGCCAAAACGATCAAACTGTGTGCTGTACAGTGTGTAGCTTATTGTACAGCGCTTATGAGGTGTGACAGAAAAATATGGTGAGTGTTTAAATAAAAAAATTATTACAACACAGGACACAGTATCATTAATCCCCCTCAAAGTACTTCCCCTCACTTTGAACACTTCTTTCGTGTCTTTAGTTTCTCTGTAGCGGCTGCTTGGATGTCCTGAATCGATTCAAAACGTTTACCTTTTGTGCTTACTTTGGCTTTGGGAAAGAGCCAGGAGCCACACAGTATGAAATCTGATGAATAAAGTAGACGAAGGGACATCATATTATTTTTATGAGCCTATTTTTCTGTTGGATGGCCTTTGGCCGCAGTGTTCACCATATTTTTGATCACACCTCATAAAGACACTCATGAAAGAGGACTTGCACAGCTGCTCCAGAATGTGGCAAGAATGACAGTGTAAGTGTATTGGAAGCAAGGGGGACTATTTCCGAGGGAGATTCATGGCAATGTGTGCCCAGATTTTGCATTTGCCAAGCGGCAGAGCAGGGCTGGAAAGGGTACAGCTCTAGCTCCCCACTCCTGCTCTGTGACTTTCAGAGACAGTGGTGATAACTTAAGAAAACAAACTCCTTTAAAGCACAGCACCTCTGAAAGGTGGTCCTGGACACACGTCTGCTTTCCCACTTCGGCCCGTGCTCAGACACGGCCACAGATGGGCTCTGCCTACCACCAGCACCAGCCCTTAGCCTGGGGTCCAACATGCTCCACAAGTTGCCTGGGCTCATCTGTTATTTGCATGGGACAGAATTCACAGTCCAGAAATCAACTCACACATTTTACGGCCAATAGGTTTCTGACAAGAGTGTCCAAAAATTCAATGGGGAGAAGAATAGTCTTCTCAACAGATGGTACTGAGGCACTTGGATTTCCCTATGCAAAAGAATGAAATTAGACTACAATCTCACACTATCTGAAAAAATTCACTCAAAATACTTTCAGATCAGGCCGGGGATTTAGCTCAGTGGTTTTGCTGCCTCCTGCGCAAGCACAAGGGCCCGAGTTCAATCCCCGGTACCAAAATAAATAAATAAATAAATAAATGAATAAATAAAATACTTTCAGATCAAAGATTGAAGCATAAGAGCTAAAACTATAAAACCCTTAGAAGAAAAGCTAAGCATAGATCTTCATGACCTTAAATGAGATGATGTTTCCTTCCAAATTACATCAAAAATACATGTAACCAAAGGAAAAAATAGATAAATTTGACTTTGTAAAAGTTAGAAACTTTTGTGTTCCGAAGAACACTAATAAGACAGTGAAAAGGTAACCACAGAATGGGAGAAAATATTTGCAAATCATATGTCTGATGCTAATACCTAGAAACATATATATATATATATATATATATATATATATATTTTTTTTTTTTTTTTTTTTTTTTTGCGACAAAGTCTCACTATGGTTCAAGTTGGCCTCAAATTCACAGTGATCCTCCTGCGTCAGCCTTCTGAATGCTGAGATTACAGGACTGTTCAACCATGCCTGGCCCTAGAATATATATTTTTAAAAGAACCTTATAATGCAGGAGTAAAAGGACAGGGCCAGAGATGTAGCTCAGTGGTGCTGAGCCTGCCTGGTAGGTGGAAGGTCCTGAGTTCGATTCCCTGTATGGGGTGGGAGGGAGTGAAAGGACAGGTAGCCGGGTGTGGTGACATAAGCCTGTAATCCCAGCACTCTAGGAGGCTGAGGCAGGAGGATCCTAAATTTGCATCCAGTCTGTGAAACTTAGCAAGACCCTGTCTCAAAACAAAAAAATTTTAAAAAGGCTGGGGATGTAGTTTTGTGTGAAGGCCCTATGGGTTCAGTCCTCAGAAATGCAAATCAAAGCCACAGTGAAATACCAAGCCAGACACAGAAGTGACGCTATCATTTAAAAAGATGGAAAAGAATGAGTTGGTGAGGGTGTGGAGGAATTGGGACCCTCATACATTGCTGGTGGGAAAATAAAATGGAAGAGCACCCACTGTGGAAAGTGGAGCACAGAGTTCCCACATCGGGATTTGCACACCTGGGTACGATCCACACAAGAACTTGTACGTGAGTGTTTACAGCAGTAGCCAAAAAGGGAAGCTGATATGGACACCCATTAAGTGGTAGATAAACAAAACACAGTGTATTCACACAATGAAATATTGTTTAGCCATAAAAAGGAATGAAGTACTGATACATGCTACAGTATAGAGGAGCTCCAAAAACATTATCCTCGGGGAGAGAAGCCAGACCCGGAGATCTGCTATTGTATGATTCCATTTATATGAGATACTCAGAATCCTCAAATCCATGGAGACAGAAAACAGATTTCTGGTTGCCAGGGGCTGAGGTAGGGAGGAATAGTGTGTAACTGCTAAAGTGAATGGGGTTTTTTTAGGGTGATGAAAACATTCTGGAATTAGATGCCAGTGATGGCTGTGCAACACTGTGAATGCACCCTACGCCGCTGCATTGTGCACTTTTAAGAGTGACTTTCGTGCTGTGCAATTATCTCAGTAAGAAGTCACCGGGTACCCATTCTCTCCCTCCTGCTTCATCCGTGCTTCTCCTAGCAAAGGGCTTCGCACAAAGCATGACCTCAGAAAATATCTGTTCATTCAGCAAAATGTTCTAAAAGCTGCCCCTGACCCGGGAACAATGAGCTGTGTTTTCCCCACGAGGGCCTTCATGCCGGTGGGGGCGAGGTGGCAAACAGCAACCCAGTCACGCCTGGAGGGGGCGGAGGAGCTGGGACTGGCTTCGGCCCTCTGGGGAGAGGGTGCTGGGGCCTCCATGAGGCTGCAAGGGGATTAACACATAAGCTGGGCAGTAAGAGAAAGCTCCAGGCCTCTTCATTGTCCTAAACGAAAGGTCGCTCACTCCTATGTTGTTGATTTTAGCTTCCCTCTTGGTGTGAGAATGGAAATGATTTTACACTGTAACCAATTTTACATTGGACTATGCCCCCTGTATTTTTAGTGGCTTAACATTTGCAACTAATAAAGAAATTCTTTTTTGCCATTAATTCTTTTAAATACTGTGCATGGGGAACCCTGTTCCACACATCCCAAGGAGACCCCTGGGCCAGGAGCCTGAAGACTCATCTCCAAAACTCGTTCATGTGTTCAGGCAGACTTCTTCCTGTGTAGCGAGACCCCGTGGAGGAACACGGTCAGCCCCCTGTAATCTAGCATTCAGCATCTCGGGATTCAACCAACTACATACTGAAAATAACTGAAAAAAACCCTGCATCCTTACCAAACACATAGAGATTGTTTCCTGGTCATTACGCCCAAACAACGCAGTATAACAACGATTTCCACAGCATGGACCATGTGTCGGGGATCATAAGTAATCTAGGGAGGACTTAACATCTACAGGGAGATGCACGTAGGTTTTATGCAAATACCACATCATTTTATATAAGGGACTCAAGCATACACAGATGTTGGGATCCTTGGAGGTCCTGGGACGGATCCCCTGGGGTTCCAAGGGACAGCTGTCATGGCTCAGGAGAAATTTTAAAAGAACGGTCTTTAGTCTTGCACTCAACTGGCCTCATTGCAGTGAGTCAATCACCCCTTGCCACAGAGCGGACCTCGTCAGGGAAGACCTGCAGGTCTCTATTGGTGCTGAGCCAGGCTGATGCTTCCCACAGGAAGTGCTGGGAGCCATGGAGTGGGAACAGAGCAGAGTGAGCAGCATCCCATGGGCACGGATGTGGCCCCAGGGGGCTTTGTCTCTCGGGGATGGTGCTGGGGCTGGCTCCGGGGGGCTTTGGGGGAGAAGAAAGGGCCTGGTAGCTGCGAGGCAAGTTGGGGAGGGATTAGGAGGACTGAAGGGGGTACAGTCTGAGAAGATACAGTGGACCCTTGACTTGACTCACTTCTTTCATGAGGGCTGGCTGTACCTCAAGTTGGTCAATGAAGGCTCAGGCTCCTCTACACAGCCTTCAGAGTCTCTCTCCTGTACACAGGCAGATCTCAGTGTCCTGAGAAAGACACTGGCCCAGGAATTCTCAGTTAACCCCACACAGGAGAGGATGTTGGAATGTTCCTTCCAGAACTCCTTAACGGTCAAATCTGTATCTGAGACCATCTGGAAGTACAAGCGGCCGGCATTTGGGTGGTGACTCAAGACTTCGGTCATAAGTTAAAACTAAGATTCCGGTAGTAACCCGAGTTGGTTTGTATGTCAGGTCAGTTGTGACTCAAGGGTCCACTGTATCTGGTGTGGATTTTTAAAAAGAGTTGCCCAAAAGAACAGAGAACAGGGACCCGGACAGATACTTGCACACCCAAGTTCACAATGGCATTGTTCACAATCGCCCAAAGCTGGAGGCAACCCAAGTGTCCATTGGTGGACAAAGGGATAAACAAAACCAACAACGTCCATGGTCTGAAAAAGTAAGGACACCCTGAACTCCACGAGAGCGCACTCAGGCAAACCCTGAGAACAAGGTGCCGAGCGAAATTGGTCACAAAAGGGCAAATACTGAGTGTGATTCCATTCAACTGCACCCCAGTCACCCCACTCAGAGAAGGAAGGTTGAATGGGGCACATGCTGGGGGCTTGAGGGAAGGATGGGAGTCAGGGCTTCAGGGGGAGAGTTTAAATCTGAGAGGATGAAAAGGTGGTGGTGATAACTGTGCAGCCTAAATGTATTTGATACCAATGAACTACATACTCGAAGATGGCTTAAAGGGCCAATTTTATGTCATGCATATTTTATCACAATTTTTAAAAATGGGTCAATGCTTTAGAATGCCTTAGTTTCTTCCACCCCAAAGCACATTCTCTCATCTTTTCTCCTTCTCCCTGGCTCTGACCAGCAGGACACCCAGTCCCAGCCAGCCTGGGTCCCTGCAAAGGCGACAAGAACTGATGGCCAGGCTGGTCGGAAGCACTGCTCAAATCCATCACCCATGAGAGCTGCTCAGGGTTATTCTGAGGATGATGAAGTTTTCGGAATAGGCTCAGAAGCGTGAAGGCAGGGCGGGAGTCTGGCTGTCGTGCTTCCAAGGCGAGCTGTGTCTCGTCTCCACATCCAACTCCTGCTGTGGCCCCCGTTTCCCATCTTCCCATCCGCCCCAGCAGCCCCCACCTTTCAGGAAGCCTGTGGGAAGCTGGTGTGTTCCACCACTTTGCAGCTATTCTATCCTTGGGCATCGAATGTCACTGCAAGGCCACCAAGACCAGGAAAGCCCACCAGGCAGAGCGGCGTTCCTCCCCTTCAGCAAGGATGGGATCTTTGGACAGCAAATTTTGTTTTCTTGTCATCTGGCAAACCCAGTGTCAAGAAAGCCGGACTGCAAGCTTTGAGGAGAACAAAACAAAAACCCGATCTCCTGTAATCTACCTGGACTGGAATGCCTGGCATTGTGTGGCTGCTCCTGCCAACTGGAATTTCTGCCGAGGCTGGGTCCCATTCACACACTGGGCCCCAGCTGGCGGTGAGGTTTTCTTGGAACCGCTGCCTCCCCCGTGGCCCACTTAAAAGGCTGCTCTGAGCCAGCCAGGTGTTCTTTAAGCCCTCGTGAAGAGTCCTTGATCGGTTAGACAAAAAGGTTGCTGAAAGAGAATGGGACCTGGGGCAACTGGAATGTCCTCCAGGCCCAGCCACTGATTTCAAAGGATCAGCAAATGACTGGGGTGGAGGTGGAGTGGAACCAAGAGCCACCACCCACAGGCTCACCCTGGAGAGATGGAGGGGCTTTGTGACTTGTTGTGTGTGTGTGGTACTGGGGATTAAACTCAGGGTATTTGCGCTGAGCTACATCCCCATCCCCTTTCGAAATTTTCTTTGAGACAGGGTCTTGCTAAGTCACTAAGTGGCCCAGGCTGGCTTGAACTTGAAATCCTCCTGCCTCAGCCTCTGAGGGCGCTGAGATTATACAGTATACCTGGCTCAGACATTACTTTTTACCTCAGTCTGCAGCCAACAGTCCTTGGCTTAGGGACCCCAGGCACTCAAACTGCCACTTGCAGCCCACAATCTATCCCTGGAGCGCTTGGTAGACAGAACTGCAGGCAATGTCCACGTCTGTCAGTCCGGTGGACACAAGTCCACGACGGACGGAACTGGTCTGTGTGGAGGCCTGCAGAGCCTGTGGACTGCAGGAGGGCAGCAGCTGGGGTGGCAGCCTGCCTGGCTGCAGGACAGGACACCCTGCACGTGGTCCCAGGGCGGGCAGCCAGCCAGGGCACGGGCGATAGCATTTCTGTGCTCAGTCCTGCCCGTCAAGGCTGGCTGGCTCACACCATCGACTTGCGGTGCCCATCTTTCTGGCTGCACTCTGAACAAAGCTGAGAGCAAGGATGGAAGGAGAGGAAACAGCACCCAAAGCAGCGGAGCTCTCCAGGCCCATAAGTCCTGCCCCACCCCTACTAGCACCCCACTCAGCAGTCGGGGAAACTGAGGCCAGACAGGCCCAGGTGCACCCTGGCCCTGTACCATGCTGTGTTCCACACAGCAGGGAGCCTCTCCACATGCCCTGGAGTTCCCAGCTTCTGGCTTTTTCTCATGAGGGCTTCCAGGTTTGGAGCTGGACAAGAAGCTGGTGGAAATGTTGGGACGGGGGAGAACAGGGAAGACAGGAGACAGGAGCACTGGATTCATGGCTGCACAGCGCATGTGCAGTGTAACACCCGGAACACGAGGAGCCCTGTTGGTTGTAGCTGGGGTGTGCCCACATTTTCCCGACAGACCAGCCCCAGAGTGTCAAGGGGAAAGACAGGCCTAGGGAATTCCAGCGGAAACTGAGATCTAAATGGCAGAACCCCCACGTCCTGCCCCAGGAGTGCCTCGACACCTGAGCCCAGCAGTGTCCTCAGATGGCCACCCCTGTGGATGAAGTTTACCAGGGAAGCGAGCCAAGTGGAACTTGCAGGATATTTTACTGAGGTCTGCTCCTTCTACAGAGCCTTTCCATTTCTCTGAAGCAAGTGCCAGTGGCACTCTCTGGAAGGAACCAGACACGGCATGGACGGCCGCAGCCTCCAAGCCATCACTCTGGCCATGCAAGAGCTCTGGGGAAGTGTGCAGGAACTCAGGATGGGACACCCTCCAGCTCAACTGCCCTGGTGGCAGGGGACAAAAGTTTGGGGCCCCTTGGGCAGGAGAAAAGATCTGGCATTGAAGCTGAGCAATTTTGCTGTGGGTGGACTCATCCTCAGACCCCATCTGGCAGGACACTACCCCCCCAACCCCGTGTCATCTCGCTTCTCCCCAACAAGGAGCCCTGGTCCCACATTCAAAGCTTTCCTAAGCCTGCATCCTCTGTGACCCTTCCCTGACCACATGAGGGGAAGTGAAGATGCACCGAGTCCCACCCGATCCTGGGGGATGGCCCCCAGCGCCCTCTTTGTGTAGATCACTACGTCCAGGAGAAGATGGGACAAGGGACCAGCATGGAGCAGAGCCTCTGACCCATCCGATGAAGACATCTCTCCTCGGCCTCGAGTCCTTTGCCAGCATCGCTGCCACCCACGGGTGTGTCCTGTTCCCCTGAGCTAGGATGACCATCTGTCACTGTGACCCTCACCCACAGGGCGTGGCACGAGGGAGGGTGAGGGTGACAGGGTTAGTCTCTCTCTGAATCTGGGACAAGGGTGGCGGGGCTCTGTGATCTCTACGGCCCCCACTAGGCTTGAGCAGTTTCTAAAATGCGCACTAAGCCAACCATTCCCAGGGAAACGGAAGAGCACAGCTGCAATTAACACCAGACAGACAGACAGACACACGTGAGCACACTCAGCAGCGATGACCGATGCATCTGCCAGGCTGGGCCCCACGGCTCTGCACAGACACAGCGGCTGCGGGGCCCTCGTTCTGCCCGCTGGCCACGCTGGAGGACGATCAATGCTGCTTCCGGACAGGCAGGTCAGAGCCATAAACCGCCCCAGCTGTGAGGCTTCTGCTGTCAGGGGGACATGCAAGCCTCTCTAGACCCTGGCGCTGCAGAGTCCCCTGGGAAGCTGGTTCCACCCGGATCGAGATGTCATTTCTGACACAAGCAGAGATGGGAGGTGCCCGACTATACTTCAGTGCCCCTGGTCCTGCAGGCCCCACAGGCCGGACACCTGGCTGTCCCCGCGGAGGGGCTCTCCGGCCACACGGTGGGGAGCCATCCCAGGGGGCTAAATCACAGCTCCGCACTCAGTGTCACTGCGGAAGCTGAGCTGGTCAGGGCGGGCAGGGCAGCGTCCCAGCTCGGCTGATTAGCTCGACACCATGTGAGCGTGCAACGGGCTAATTATGAAAGGTGTAAATCACAGGGACGAAGGGAGCAGGCACATCATTCAGGTTTATTACCAACACAGTTTAGGAAAAGATAACCAAGCCATCCACCCCCGCCAGCCAGGGGTGGGGCGAGGCAGTGAGTCTGCCGAAGGAGGAGAACAAACCATCTAATTTTTCTTTGCTCAAATCGAGTGATCTCGCCAATTGCCCGCGAAAATGAAGAAAAATTTCATTAAAAAGAACCCCAACTTGCTTCCACGTGCTTCTGAATCCATGCGTCACACACGTGTGTCATTGTGAGACTTGTGCAGGAGAGGTCATACGGAGCCTTTCCACCTAATGCTATTACCCGACATTATTCATCGAGGGCCGGAGACTCCAGTGGCAGGCATCATTTGTTTTTCTTTTTCCCTCAAGGCATTTGCAAATATGCTTGGAGGCTAAGGGATGCTGGGTACATCTAACAAGTAAGGCAAAATAATTAATAGCCTGTGTGGTCTGGAGACGCCCCCGCAGCTCCCACGCCAGGCTGGTGAGGGCCGACTCTTCCATTTCCGTCCCTTCCGGCTTCCTCTGTGGGATACAGGGAGCTATGGAGGAGGTGAGCGACAGCTTTCTGAGCTTGACAAGAAAGAACAGTCAAGTTGAACCTTGGTTCTCCTAGATTTTACAGGAATTTAACATGGGTAAGCAAGCAGGGTACTCAGAACCAAAGTGCTCAGCCCCATACACACTACGGCACCTAGGAATCGGGGGGGCGGAGCGGGCAGTACGAGGGATCGAACCCAGGGCCTATGCACTGAGCTACATCTCCAGCCCCTTTTTCAGTTTTTATTTTGACACAGGGTCTTTCTAGGTTGCCTAGGCAACTTGCAATCGTCCCGCCTCAGTCTTCAGGAAGTGCTGGGAATACAGGAGTGTGGAACTGCACCTAGGGGATGGTATACGACCTAGAAAAGATGGGGACAGCGCTGGCCAGAGCTGGTCCTGAGTGAGGCAGGACCGATGTGACCACAATGGTAATGCCCAGGGCTGTGCAGAAAACCTGGAGGGCACGTGCTTTACCAGAAGGATGGAGGGCCCTGGCATCCCCCGGTGGCCGTGAAGCAGCCCTTCAGAATGAAACCATGGAAGTGGCTGTAGACTCACCTGCCTGTCACCAGTCAGAAGTGGGAAAGGACAGGTGATGGTGTCTTCACGGCCACCAAGAAGCCCACCCTAGACCACCAGACCAAGCGGAGTTGGGGGCCAGAGAATCACCAAGAAGCTAGGGCCAGGCCTCCGGGAAACCACTGCCACACAAGGCTGGCTGGGCTGTGTATGGTGGACTCTGCGTGCACCTGGGTGGTGGGCTCTGATGGCCAAGGTCACCCGAGATGGCCCTCGGCCCGGAAACCTTCAGCCCCATCCCTCTCTGCAATGGGCACTGCGCCTCCCCAGGCCACGGCCCCCGCATCCCGGGCCCGAAGAGCAGCTCTCGGGGCCACTGACGGTGGCTTCGTGGGTTGTGGGGGCCTCTGTGGCCTCCTGGCAGGTCCCACTGCTCTGCAAAAATGGAATAATCACCACCCAGGCTGTGGCTTCCCCGCTTTTCTATGATGTTCCCCTAGGCAATTTAAAAATGGAATGAATACTAATAATAATTTGACTAAATTTAGGTGATCCCTTTAGGCATCTGATGAAATTTCATGAACTCTTTTTCAGGCGTTCAGCCCAAATTCCCCTTCTGTCTCTTCTTGGTGGTGAGGACTTCTGGGTGGTCAGGCAGGGTCAGTGGATTCCACCTAACAGGCTGAAGCTGTGGTTGTCACCCTGGAGTAACAAGACAGTCAGAGGGCCACAGGGGCTGGGCGGTGGGAGTCTGGGTTACCATCACTGTTAGGACCCCCACGATTTGTCCAGAAAAAGAGCCTGTGGGCATAGAACCTGCAGGTCCTACAAGGGCCTTGAAGAGCCTGATGTCCTGTCTACTTGCCTCCCGATGAAGACTGAGGTACAAGGAGGGAAGGGACCAGCTGAGAAACTCCGCTGGTGGGAAGAGCCAGAGCCTTCTGATTCTGAGTCCCTGGGTTCTGCAACACAACATGCAACTCCACCCTGCTTTCTGCCAGTCTGGGCTCACCTGAGCCACCTCCAGACACCCCGAGGCCCAAGTGAGACACCTCCAGGACTAGAGTGACACCCCTGGAGCCCCCCCCAATCTGTGCCCCACCCCATGACGTCAGTCCCTGCTGGCCTGGCAGGGATCCTGTGAATGGACCTGGAGCTGACCTAGAGCTGCCAGGGGCTGTGGGTGCCAGAGGTCAGCAATGTGACCTGGCCCAAAGGCAGCCCTGAAGGGAGCGGGGGTGCTCTCTACAACTCCCACCCCAATATCCTCTGCTGGGCTTGGCCGTTCTTTATATTCACTCGAATTCTACCCACTCGTCCGGCTCCAAGGGCGGCAGAAGATCCCTAATTCCAGCGGGGTGTGAGAGCAGCCTTGCTAGGCACTGCCCTTCCCTTGCTCCTGGAGCCCACTCACACCGTCCCACCCCTGGGACCTGCTCTCAGGTGGGTCAGCAGCATCCTGGAGTACCAGGCTCAGCGCTGAGGACCCTGGCCCGGGAGGGCTCTGGCCGACAGAATGCTCAGAGCGAGGTGGCTGCTCCCCAGCCAGGTTGGCAGGCTCAGGAAGGCTGCTTCCACTGGCCCAGGCTTGGGGAGAAAGGTGGGCCAGAGCTCCAGGCTGGTCCCAGGCTTCCCCATGACGGGGGCTTCTTAAGAGTTGGCTTAGAGACACGACATGTGGGTGGGCAGGTCCCAGGGAGCCGAGGCATGTCCCTGCAGCACCACCATGAAAGCCATGCCATGGTGGCACGGGGTGAGGGTGCCCATGAGGGTCAATGCCTACCCCTCTTGGATGTTCCTCCCCAAAGACCTGGAGGGACCCAGCAGGGAGGAATATCACACCCAACTCATCAGCTACAAAGGATGCAAAGGAACATGATTTTTAGCCCACCCTATTGGCAACAATTTCCTTCCTAAAGGACTGGGGCTCTTCAATGATGCCAGAGCTTCCTGTAGTCGCTCTTCGAGCGTCTCTGTCCCTCTTCTCCAGCTATGGTCACTTGTGCAGATACCTGCCCCAGAAAGTCCCATCTTGTCATCACTGGCCTTGATGCCATCTCTGCAAAGCAGCTCCAGAAGCCGCTGGCCTCTGCGGGCCACGTCTGCACCTGTCCACATGGCCTTGGTGTGCTGTGTGAACACAGATGCACCCCATGTGAGACTACACAGTGAGCCTTTGTTCTGCACATGTGTGCACAAGCCTGTGTGTGTGTGGTACCCATCAAGTCGCACACCTCCCGGCACACCTGCATTGTCCACAACCAAGGCTCAGACCCTAAAGCAGCAACTGGGCAGCTGTCTCAGGCTGGGAGTTCTCTGTCTGGCTTCCGCTCTGGGACACATCTGAGTACAAACTCACACATTGGGGACTGGCAGGAGACTTTGGGGCGCTGAGTGGCCTGGGGAGTGGGGGCTTCCTGAAGGCAGCCTGGTGTTGGCAAATCTGATGGATCCTGAACTGAGCATCACAGGGTAGTGCTTGAGGTTGGGGTGCACACAACCAGCCACCCCCTGCAGAGCAGCGCACACATCTGAAGATGCTGCACAACCCTGGGGTCCCTCGGAGGGACTCGGTTTCCCCTGCACCAAGATGTGTTTGAGAGCTGTCGTGGTGGCACTGCGCAGAGAAAACACCCCAAAACATCCTCATCAGGGGTGTGGGCAAACTGTGGTGCAGCCTAGACTATTCCATGGCAATCAAAGTAAAGGGGCCATGAACCTGAAACGCAATGCTGGCTGCAGGAGCGGATGTTTTTATAATGCTCCAGCTCCGATGAAACCAAATGACCTGTGGTGAGAAATGTACACGGGAGAATGGCAAGAGGGGAAGGAAAAAATGTGCAGGGTATTTGCAAAGGTGGCTCTTCTCGGGGACCTGGGCGAGGGGAGGAAGGTTCCCCGGTTGCTGGTAGGTTCTAGTTCATGTGTTACATAGATTCCTTTGATGTATCAAACATAACAATATTAAAAACAAAAAACCCAAAAACCCAAGAAACCAAGTCTCATATACAGCCTGTCTACAACTCTGTTAAATCACTTAGGCATCAGAAAACACTTACACTAAATAAAAATGGACAGGAAAGAAGAACACTAAAATGTTAACAATGGTGTGTGGGAGCAGTAGGCGTGGGCACTATTTCATCTTTTACCTTTGTCCTATTTTTCAAAATTTCTTTAGTGAACATGTGCTAGTTTTAGAGTTAAAAACAAAACAAAACCAAAAACCATCTGAACATGGAAAATATCAAAGCCAAAAAACAAAAAAAGCAAAAAACCCAACAACAAAGCAAGCTCAAGTCCCTTCACAAAACAAAAATGAACCCCAAGCAATCCGCCCACGGTGTGGACAGGGAAGTGAGCCAGTTGGTCAGAGGCCACGCTTCCGCCCGGCTCAGGTCTTCCAGGATGAAGGGTGCCCATCCCTCCCTCACCTACCCGACAGGCCTGGCACCCTCCTGACCGCCTGGGGGACCCACCCCATGGGCCAGAGAAGGGATGGCACTGTGGGAGGACACCAGGGGCACCATAACAAAGTGACAAGACAGCGCTGGAGGATCTGAAACAACAGACCTTGATTTGTCCCCAGCTCTGGAGGAAGAAATTCCAAAATCAAGGCCTGTCTACCTCCAGGGTTGCAGCCGGCCCCTCACACGTCAAGCCCAGGAGATGTCTTGTGCCACAGTCTGGACAGGTGGGCACCTTCCCTGCCCCCTGCAGAGCTGCTGATGCTCTGTCCAGAAATGAGGGCTGAGCTGCCGGAGCCCAGGTGCGCTGAGACCGATTTTCAGGGAGCACCATTTGCTTTTCCAATGCGCATTTCCCATCATAAACGGTGCTAAATGCTCTTTAGTAGCTAATTAACTTTCCGTGTGAAGACCTCTCTAATTGCACACTCTCCACCCTCTGCCCAGGTCCTCGGGGAACCCCAAGCTGTCCTAGGGCATTTGTTCTGCTGGCTCCTACCTCTCAGGCGCAACTTTGAGTCGACAACAAACTGCCAATCAAGTCTGGAGAGGTCAGGGGGGACCAAATTAGGAGCCCTCCGCCGTTCCCAAACTTGCTTGGCGAAGCTCAATTTAAATAAGAAAGCAAAAAGGTTATGAAAAATAATTTTTCCCAATGAAACTCCTTGCCAGGCAGCTGAAGGGGCCACGGCCTCCGCTCCTCGGGACTGCTGGTCTGTGTTCCGAAACGTTCCAACTGGAAACCGTTTCTATTTTGACTGCGCCTGGGTCCACCATTCGTCATGCAGAGAGATAATCAGAAAATAAAAGGCTTTTGTGTAGCACTTGCATAAATCACTGCGGTGCCAATTACTGGATCGTCCCACTAACGGCAGGAAGCAGCGGCAGAGGTGGGTGTCTGGTTCACGCCCACCCACTTGGGGCTAAAAGCCACCCTGAGCTTTAATCACTAGTCTCGGACTCTGGTCCTGGACGAGTCGGGTACCGGGCATACATCACAAGTCCGTGTTCAGCTCCTGAACACCACGCAGTCTCTGCTCAGGGAGCTCCGAGGACGGAGGCCTCGCCCCAAGGGACATTTCTGACAGCCCAAGCCAGAGTTTAAGAGTGGGGCCTGCATCCTCAGCCTCACCACAAAGGTCTCCCGGTCCTGACGTCTCCGCAGAGCACTGACAATGGCAGAGGGACCGAGTAACATCTCCCTGCCCGAGACCTTCCGTCAGACAAGACGAGAGAAAGGAGGCACATGCCACCTCGTGCCAAAGCCAGGGACGACAGGTGGCACAGCGAAGCCCTGGCACCCACATTCTTGGCCTTTCAAGGAGGGCCAGGGCTGCTTCCCCTCGGAAAGCAGCACCAAAGCTGGGGTTTCCTTTCCCTGGGAAGGGCTCAGCAGAGGGGACGCCACTGAGAAACCCGCAGTGAGCTGACCAAGTGGTCAGGGCAGCAGGAAGCGCTGGATGAATGAGAAGCCTGAGGCCACCCTGTGCAGGTCCAGCTGGGGTCACTGCTTGGGTGGAGCCGGTGGGAGAGGCAGGTACTGTCAGCACCGATGGGAGGGGCTGGGCCTTGAGACAGCTGTCCCTGCTCTCCCCATGATCTTGTCTCCTGACCTCAGGTGGCCTTGGGCAAATCCACCTGGGATCCATGTTGCTTCCACAGAGGGAACTCAGACATGAGGTGGGGCCTGACTTCCTCTGAGGACAGTGGTGGTGAACCTATGGCACGTGAGCCACAGCCAGCTGCTGTTATCACTGAAAGCTCTACAAGGCTCACCATCCCTGTCCTAGGAGGTCAAAGCCAGGAAGGTCACAGGGCTGCGCCCAGTGGTACTGCCACAAAGGCAGAAGACTTGGGCTCCATCCAGAGCAGGAGAAAGGTCCCCTTTCCCAGACATGACCCCAAACTCAGCCAAAGGAGGACCCTGTCCCAGGACACCCTGGTCTGGCAGGGGTGGCGAACAAGCAGTTTTCTAGGATGGTTATTTTTAAAGTAGAGTAAACGAGCACAGGAATTTGCCTGGTCCGGAGCTCCAGAGTGAAGCATCTTGAACTTGGAAAAAAATAGGCTGTCCAGCAGTTCTGAGTGTGGTTTAAGGAATAACAAATAGAAAAAGAAGAAGTTGGGCCAGAGATTTAGCTCAGTGGTTCCGCCGCCTGCCTCGCAAGTGCAGGGACCCAAGTTTGATCCCCAGTACCAAAACAGAAAAAAAAAAAAAGAAGTTAGGCAAAGGAGAGTAAGATTTCGGATATTTTCTTCTGATTCAAAGTTCTCCCTGAAACGTGTGTGCGCGTGCAAGTGCTTAGGAAGCAGAGGGGAAAGTCTGTTCGCACGCCCAGAAATAATTTTATTTATTTACTTCAAACGCTTTCCCGACACCTCCCCGGGGCGCCTGCCTGGCCACCTGCCCCAGACCCAGGTCCCCCCGCCAACAGGCGTCTGCCGAGTCTTTCATGTCCTCCCCAAGGGTCCAACTAGAACTGCGCGCTGTGCAAATAGCCCTGCCCTGAAAGCTACACTGCAGCCCGCTGCTCTGGTCCACTGTGGAGGGCAGGGCCGTGAGCCAGGGCCGAACGCCACGGGCTGCTCTGCGCGGCTGTTCCCAACAGATGCCGCCCAATCGTGGGACAGTGGCCGAGGGGACACAGCCGGCAGCCAGTGCGCTCTTCCAGGGCCACCGCTTCTGTTTCACATGGAACAGCTCTGCTGGCTCAGGCAGCAGCCAAACACATCAGTGATGAAAAGGTGGAGGGAAAGCGAGCTGCAGTGGCGTGTGGTTGTCATCTCAGCCTCTCCGGGAGGCTGAGGTAGGAGGATCGAAAGTTTGAGCATAGCCTGGCAACTTACTGACTTTGCAAAACTGTCTCAAAAAAAAAAAAAAAAAAGTGGTACATGCATATCCATGTTCACAACAGCAGAATTCATAATAGCTAAATCTTAGAAGCGGCCTACATGTCCATCAACAAATAGGGGAAGAAAATCTGGTATTTATACACAGTGTATACAATGGAGTACTACTCTGCCATAAAGAAGGATAAACGTGAGGCATTTGTAGAAAAATGAAGACACCTTGAGACCATAATGTTAAGTGAAATAAATCAGGCCGAAGTTTAAATATTAAATGGTTTCTCCTATATGAGAAACCCACATTATAAACAAAGAGCAAAATAAAAGATAAATATTAAGAAGTAGGGAGATGGGGTGGGGATTTAGCTTAGCAGCACTGCACCTGCCTCACAAGTGCAAGGTCCCGAGTTCGATCCTCTGCACTGGGGAAAAAAGAGAAAGAAAGAAGTAGGGAGCTAGGTCTTTTGCAAATGGGAAGGGGACCAGGAGGTAGAAGGGAGCAGGGAGGGGAAGCGGATGGATTAAGATGTGCCATGTGTATGCACCAGCTCCATGAGGAAGGTGATCATTAGCGACTACAAATGGGTACTAATAAAAAATGAAAATTGGGAGACTTTTTTGAAAGGGGCTAGGTAGGTAGCTCAGTGTGAAGGCCCTAGATTCAATCCCCAGTAACTCGAAAAAAGAAAGGAAGGAGGGAAGGAAGGAAGGAGGGAGGGAGGGAGAGTGAAAGGGGGCATTAACTCTAAGGGCCCAAAGGCCTTTGCCAGAAGCACAGGCTGCAGGTCAGGCCCCGGGCAGTCAGAGCCTCCCCCGCCCAAGTCTCCACCTTCTGGGGACAGCAGTGTCGTCCTGGGCGATCTGTCCCTGAGACCCTCAGCTGGGACTCGTCCTCCAGGCTCCGGAGGGCAGCAGGGTCCACGTGCTGGCCGGCCACGCCCACGGGCTGACCCCAGCCCTGCCCCAGCAGGAGACCACAGCCAGCAGCCACCCAATCAGTGAGCAAGACCAGGGATTCCCCAAAGGAAGTTGCTTAAATTGAGGGGGAAAGGAGGGGAGCGAGGACATTTCCCAGCCAGGTCCCTAGGAAGCAGACTCGGCTCCCACCCGGGGGGTGGGGCGGGGACCACGAGGAGCACCCAGCTGTGTGGCCCAAGGACTTCAGGGTGCCCTGGTGTGGCCTGCCCCCCACGCTCTGTGCAGCCCCCTTCAACCCCTCGGAGCCCCCAGAGCAGAGGAAAATGCTGTCAGCACAGGAGTGGGCTTTGTCGTGGGGTTACTGGAGAAGAACCCCCAAAGCGGGCCTCCTGCCCAGCGTTATTAAACCTTCACTGGGATGGAAGGAGCCAACACCTCCTCCTTTGTGGCCCCGGGATTTTCTGCCTCCCCTGGAGAGAGCCCCAATTATATCGGTGTGGTTCGTTGTCTCTGCTCCGTCTTAAGTCTGGCTTGGCTGCTGGCTCCCACCTTTGGCTCTGAGCCTACGCTGCTGTGGACACAGGTGGGCAACATCGCAGTCATTTCAAATACAGCCGCCCCCGTGGATGCCCCCAATCCTCAGACGCCCAAGTCCTTTATATGCAACTCAGTGTAACTGCACCTCGGCACCTCCAGCCTCAGACTCTGCACCTCCATACACAGCCCACGATGCCCACATGCTGTGGACACCGCATCAGCGCTCCATCTACCCTGGTGTCGGGACAAGGACGAGGACGAGGGGTCTCTCGACCTGTTCAGGACAGGCAGTTTTTATCTGGAGATGTCTGACTGAGTGATGGCAGATCCGAGAATATCCCTCTTATCAGGGCATGGGCACCGTCCCCAGGAGGGCCCGGGACAGCTGTAGACAGCCTGCCGAGTCAGCCAGTGTCAGGCTCCCAGGAGCAGTGACCCCAAGGCCCTCGCTGGCCCCGGGGCTCCCAGCTGGCCCACCCCGGGTTGACCTCACAGGCCTTCCCACACAGGTGCAGGGTGATCGCTGGCCCAGCACCCACCTAACCCGAAGGACACAGCTGTGGCTTGGCTGTTCCAGGAGCCCTGGACCTCGGAAATGCACAGGATGGGCCAAGTGTATCCAGTTCCCTGGGAGAGGGCAGGGATTCGGTCCAGGGCAGCTGGGTGTGAGCCCACTGTGCCCAGAGATCCCCCAGGTTCCTGCCAGCAGCCCTGCTGTGTGGCCACCTGGTGGGGCTGCAGGGGGGCAGCAAACCACTGTGACTTCCCGGGTCCCACAGACTCAGCCAGCTTCACCGGCAGCCACAGACCCTGCACTGCCCTTTGCTGGCCGAAAGGCCAGGACACTGGAATCTTCATTTCAACACATCGATCAGTCCTGGGGCCATAAGAAGAGGGGCAGAAGCATCAGCTGCTGTCAGAGTCACCAGAGAATGGTACTGAAGAATATTACAGGAGTGGGCGGTCAGGTGTCTCATGTGGCCCTGAGGTCACATGCCCAGTCAGTCCCTTCTGGATCCCCAAGTCAATGTCCTAGGGGTCCTGCCCTCCCGGGGAGGCGGGGAGCCTTAGAGTCAGGCTTGAGGGAGCTAGGGCCCCAGGCCCATGGGTTGCCTCACTCTGTGTCCACACCCAGAAACCCGGCTCACATTTCCAAATTCCCAGAAGATGATGGGGAGTCTGTTTTCCTCCATTCACAGAAACAGTAGGAGACCGTCACCCGGGCTAAGCTCTGGAAGCTTCCACGCAGGGTACTCCACCCTTCACGATGGGGTCTCCTGGAAGGACAAGACACTGACCCGCCCCGAGGTGGCACAACATGAGCAGGAGCTGCCTGCAGCCAGTAGCCGGGATGGCTTCAGCCCAACTTCCCAAGACTTGGGAAGCTCCAGACCGATCGGGCCTGGGCAACCTCTGCAGCTTACAGGACTCACCCTTGCTCTGGGACACTGTTTCGCAGCAAGCCCACCCTCCGCCTCCTCCATCTTCCTACTGTGGTAAAATACATGGAACAACAACGTGCCATCTTGGCCACCTTCAAACGCACACGGACACTTCACAGCGCAGTGTCCCAGAGCTGTGCATCTCAGGCCCCGGCTGCCCTCCCCAGCCCTGGCAACTCCTACCCCGCGCCTGTCTCTGAGGGTCTGAGAGTCGACTCTAGGGACCTCGTAGGAGTGGAATGGTACACGGCCTGTCGTGCGACTGCCTTTGCGTGGCACAATATTCTCAAAGTCCAAACACGTCGCAGCTTGTGTCAGAATTTGCTTCCTTTTTGATGGGAATAATACTATTTTCTTCCCTAATAGTCCACGTCAGGAATCTACCACATGGTGGTGGTCCACTCGTCCACTGGTGGCCATACAGGTTGTTTCCACCCACTGCTATTGTGGACTGTGCTGCCGAGTAGGCAGAGATCTGTTTGAGTCCCTGCTCTTAGTTCTTCTCAGTACCTTCTCTTTATTTCTCATGCTTCTACTTGGACCATGAATCATCTGTAATAATAACACTGGAAAAAAAAAAAGCAGGAGCTCCACAAAGCAAATTCCAGGCAAGGCCACCGTTGGGGGTTGGTGGGCCCGTCCTGAGTTTGTGTGGCCACACAGGGCGAGTGCAGAGGACAGGAAGCGGCTGCGTCAGGCTGACCGTCACCCCAGGTGGGACATCAGCCATGCACTTCCGCTTTGGGGCCAGCGGCCAAGAATGTCTAGGAGCTGTCCAGTCTGTAAGGAGACCGCTGTTGGCTCCAGACAGGCTGGGCTGGGGTCATGTTGGGAAGGCTCCACTACCAGACCCCAGAGAGGAGGCAGAGATGGGCGCGGAAGGCGGAGGGGCCCGGGCTGCCTCCCCCAGCGCAGCACACAGCCCGCGTTCAGGCACTCGCCAGTCACCAGTCGAGTCCTGTCCTGTAGGCAGGCTTCCAGGAGCCAGCTGGGGAGGAGGAGGAGGGCGAGCGGGTAGGTGGAGGGCCAGCCCCTGCTGATCTGGGAGAAGCCTGCCATCTGCTGGGCACCTGGAGCTCCCTCCCAGGCTGATGTGCCACCGCCACGTGACAGTTTCCTGGTGACAGCGCCTGCTGTCCATCCTCCCCACCAGAGGGACAGGGGCAGCAGAGATGGGTGTTGGGGCCATGATGCCCACACCCCATTCTGGGGAGGAGGAGACGGGCAGCACTCTCAGGGCCCCGTGCCCAGGTCTGTCCCCAGCACAGCCCCCTCTCCGAAGGTTCCTTGCCCTGCCGAAGGGCACAGTGATGCATCCTGTCGCCCCAGGGGGCCCTGCCGGAGCACAGTAGCCCCCCTGGAAGTCCCGGTGGCTCTGACCCTCTCTGTCACTGCTGTTCTTGGCAGCTTGTGGATGTTACTTTCAACTCCCGTCAGGGAGATGCGTGGATGTGGAATCCGTATCTGTCACGCTAGCTGCACTGTGAAGGGGACGTGAAAGGCTATCTCTCCATGTCTCCCCAAACCGGGGACTGTGACCCAAATCCAGCAGTGGCCATTGGAACCATGGACACTGTCACTCGACACCAGTCCCGGCAGCCAGCCAGCCTCGGAGAGAGCCGGACCTACCAAAAATAATCCTCCCTGTGTTTAAATATTTACAGAGCAAGGCAGAGCCTGACCCCTTCACCGTCCACTGGGTGCTGCCTGCATTGCAGCTCTGGGAAGGACACATTTCCCACCTGCCACCTCCAGACCAGGGTCCCTGATGCACCTGGCCATCTCCTCCTGTGACCCATGAAACCTGCAGCCCCTTCTTGGCTCCAGAGCATTCCCACGTCCAACTTTCTGTTCTCCTGTCCCTGCATCCACCCTGGGCCTCCCTTGATCAGCAGGGGACAGAGTGGCACTGGCTCATGAACTCCTGAGTTCCCCTTGTCCTGGAAACCCAAGGCTGGGCCGGTGCCAAGACAAACACAAGAGCCAACAGGAGTCCCACCCTGTGGCAGGAAGGCTGCTCAACCCAGAACCTGTGCTCAGAAGTCCCTCCTTGGGGCAGTCTCAGGGGAGGTTCTAGTACCAGGGCCACTGTGCAGTTGGCAAAGGAGAAACTGAGGCAAGGAGGGTAGTGACTGCTGCAGCACATAGCCCAGAGGGCTGGGATATGGCCCAGGGTGGGTCAAGGCCCCATGCAGGGACCACCCTACATCACCACCAATAGCTAAGGAAGGTCAAAGATCTGCCCTAGGCCGCTGGCCCCGTCCCTGCCACAGGGCAGGAGGCTGTGACGGGTGTGGTAGGTGTCCAGCTGTTCTCGTGCTCAGGAAAGCCCAAATTCAGCCCCTGAGGCAAGGGCACTTATCCTGGATACAGGCGGAAGGGGCCACCGAGAGCCCCTTTTCCCCTACATCTGCAGCCCAGGTGCTCCAGGATCTTGGCTGGACAGGCCAGGAACCTGGTGTAGAAACAGCCACTGTTTACTCTGCTCTGAAGGCAAACAGAACTGGATCGGGGATAATTCCACCACCAGACAAAAGCCACCTCGCCACACCTTCCCTGACTTTCAGGAGAGTTGCGTCAGGCATTGGGTTACATTGCAGCAGCCAAGCTGGGTCCCCAGAGGCCCAGTGTGAGCTCCCTGATGCCCTGGGAAGCCTGCCGCGTCAGCATCTGTGACCTCACGCTCAGGGCTCTTGGAGCTCACATGGGCCCCAGCCCCTGAGGGGCCCCGACTGAGCTGCTGATGCAAGAGCCAGGTGTGGAGGGAGCACGGCTTCGCATCCTGCTCCCACGGCAGCTTGTGCATTGGGCAGCTCAGCCTGCCCAGCGCATCCCCATCCTTGCATAGCCAGCCTCCAGGCTGCCACACTTCACTTCTGGGCCCTCCACAGCCCTCCTGCCGTGTACAGGAGCACTGGTCACCAGGGACTGCCTCTCCAGGGCAGGGAACTTCCTTCCCTTTGGCTTGGCTCAGGAGGGTGGATCATATTCCCTCCAGGTCCTGGCAGCTTTAATAGGAAGGGGTCGGCTTTCAAAGACCTGGCGGTCCCCAGTGGGCAGTCAACAACAGTGTGCCTCAAACTGAAGCCACCAAAAGCAGTAACTCTGCAGGGCATCCCTGGCTCCCTTGAGTGACACTTGTCAGTGACTTCTGGAGCTCTACTCTGAGGGCTCAGGCTGTAGGACCCCCTAACAGGGGACTGGAACCCTTCCCTGCCAGAAGCCCCCTAGGCATGCAGGACAAGGCAAGGGGGGAGTCTACAGGATAGGGCTGCCAGAGAACGGGGTGGGATCCCACCTGTACAGACCCATGCTAGCCAATGCAGGGGCCCAGATGCTCATGACCTCAGCCCTGAAATGCGGCGAGCCGGCCCTGAGTGGGCTCCAGGTCAAAGTACACACGGATGCTACACAAAGACAGATGGCAAACTCTCTCACACACACCTCTGTGTGATCGTACACTGCAGTGGTGCTATTGTGGGTGTCCTGGGTAGTTACTGCAATTCATTTACCTGCTTCTTTTTACTTTTACCAGTGTGGCCATGAGAACCACACAGATATTCCTGATTTTTTTTTTTTTTTTGGTACCGGGGAACGAACTCGGGACCTTGCGCTTGTGAGGCAGGCACCAGAACCACTGAGCTAAACCCCCAGCCCAGATATTCCTGATTTTGGACATGGGTGCACAGTGACCCATGGAGGATGTGCAGCCTTTTCAAAGGGTGCTGGACCACGGGACACCCACAGGAAAAACACCTCATATCTTCCCCCAAATGAACTCCAAATGTGTCTCAAATGTAACTGTAAAGCATATGACTCTACAACATTTAGGAAGACACCAGAATACCTTCGCAGCTTAGGACTGGGATATCAAAAGCATGATATATTGGATGTCAACAAAATGAAGTATCTTTGCCTTGTGAAAGACCCCACTGAAAGGATGAAAAGGCAACCAGAGTCTGGGCGAAATATCTGCAGATTAGATACTCCACAAAGGACTGGTTTCTAGAATATATTAAAAATTCTTAAAACTCAATAGTAAAAATAAAACAGACAAAAGCCATTAGAATATGAACACTTTTGCATGAACAGTTCACCCAAGAGGAATGACAGATGGCAAATGAACACATGAAAAGCTACTTGGCATCATGGACCTTCGGGGAAGTGCAAGTTAAACCACAGCGAGACCTGACTCCACACCTCTCAGACTGGCAAAAGGAAAAACAAGAAAGAAAAGCTGAGCCAGGCAGTGTGCCTGTGGTCCCAGATACTCGGGAGGCTGGGGCAGGAGGATTGCTTAAGTCCTTGAGCTCCTCATGGGCCAGCTTGGGTAACATACCAAGGCCCCATCTCAAAAAACAAAACAAAACATTGTAACATTGAATGGTGTTAAGGATCCAGAAAACTGGATCCCTCATGAATTGCAAAATGGTATAACTCCTTTGGAAAACAAGGGAGGTTTGCTTGTTTGTTTTGGTACTTAAGGTTGAACCCAGGGCCTTCCCACTGAGCTACATTCCCGGTTATTTTTTATTTTTTTTAGAGACAGAGTTTGGCTAAGTCACTAGGTCACCTAGGTTGAGCTCATACTTGTGATTTTCCTGCTTCAACTCCCCAGAGTGCCGGGATTATAGGCACTGCCACCACAGCCACGTGCAACATTTTTTTTTTTTAGTAAGCAAACAATCAGTACCCTATGACCCAGCAACTGCATTCCTGGGAATTTAGCCCAGAGAAATGAAAACTTGGATTTAGACAAAAAGCAGTGCATCAGTGTTCCCAACGGCTTTGTTTGTAATAGCCCCAAACTACAGACCATCCCTGTCCGTGGGTAGGGGGCAGTGACATAAACAGGTCTGTCCATGGCACAGGATGCCACACAGCAGGTGGAAAGGGAGAGTCTCACACACAGCACCACACCATGGGCAGGGCCTACCAGGGTCCACTGAATGAGAAGCCCCCTCGGGGCTCCATGGTGGGTGATTCCGTTCATCTAGAACCCCTGGAGAGGTGGGGGTCGGGGTCAGGGATGGGGACAGGGAGGTGGGGTCTGAGGTTGCCCCGCGTCCTGCATGCTGGCATGGCATGGAGCAGATGAAGCCACGTGTGACCACGTGTGCAGGATGTACACGGACAGTGTCTGTGACCCAGGAACCTGCAGGTCACACTAGCCCTGTTCCTGGCAGGCTGTGGCTTTGCGACAGAGGTCAACTCTGGGAGATCAGGACAAAGGGCCCCTGTGATCTTCTTGTGCATCTTTTGTAAAATGTGGTTCTACAGCTACTTTTTTATTTGTTTGCACTGGGGATCGAACTCGGAACCACTGAGCTAAATCCCCGGCCCTCTATAGTTACTTCTAAATAAACACCTCTAAAAATTGTGGCTCATAGAAAAACTGTGTGTGTGTGCGTATGTGTGTATGTGTGTGTGTGTTGGTACTGGGATGGAGCCCAGGGCCTTTTCACTGAGCTCATCCTCAGCCGTTTTTTTAAAAAATTAAAATTGATTTTATTTTATCCCATCCCCCTTTCCCTCCGCAGCCCTTTTGTATTCTGTGTCAAGGTCTCCCTACATCCCCAAATCGCCCAGGTTGAGCTCAAACTCACGATCTTCCCACCTCAGCCTCCCAGAGTGTTGGGCTTACAGGTGTGGGCCACCACACTCAGCTCTAACAGAAAAGTTTAAGCCGTGAATTGGCTGAGTTAGATTTCTGTTGGGCAGCACTGGTCTGGACTAGGGTCAGACACTATGTGCAGTGCTAAGCCTAGGATGCTATCTTTGTACAGCCCATGAATTAGGGCCTCTCGTGTGGTAGGAAGTGCTCTGCCACTGAGCTACATCTCCAACCTGTTTAGAAAAATCAGTAGACTTTACCCCCACATGAACACTACCCCTAATTTTTTTTTTTTTTTTTTTTTGGTATCCGGGATCGAACTCGGGTCTGTGTGCTTGCACAGCAGGCGGCGAAACCACTGAGCTAATCCCTAGCCCCTACACTACCCCTAATTTTTAGAGCACTTTTAAGTACACAGGAATAGCTAGCAGAAAGGTTCCCTGTATCCTCCCCACGGACACCCCATTTCTTGTAACATTAACACCTCGTATGCGTGTGATACCTTTGCTACAACTAAGCAATAATAATACATTGTTACTAATAACTCAAGTGCACAGTTTACACCAGGGCTCCCTTTGTTGTGGTACAGTCCACTGTTTTTTGGTTTTTGCTTTGTTTTGTGGAACTGGAGGTTGAATCCAGGGCCTTCCCACTGAGCTACAACCCCAGCCCTTTTTTATTTTGAGACAGGATCTTGCTAAGTTGCCTAGGCTGGGCTGGAACTTGGGATCCTCCTGCCTCAGCCTCCCAGAGTGCTAGGATAACAGCTGTGTGCCACTACCAGTCTCCTGGTGCCAATACATTACAGCATTAGAGTTGTTTCCGCCATGACACCCTGTGTTGCTCGCGCACCCTCTCTGCCCAGCACCTCTGGCAGCTGCTATCTTTCTCCTGTCGCCAAGCTCGTGGCTTTTCCAGAATGTCCCTCAGTTGGAATTGTGCTACATGGACCCTGTCCTGGCTGGCTTCTTTCACTCAGAGACATGCACTAAAGGTTTCTCCATCTTTCCCGGCTCAATAACTCATTTCTTCTTATGGATAAACAATGTTCTCTTGTAGGGATGTACCACAGTTTGTGTATCCATTCATCTGCTGAATGGCATTTTGGGTGCTTTCAATTAGGAAGCGTTTATGAATAAAGCTATTGTGAACACACAACACTCGTGTGCCTGTTTCTGTGTGAAGAATAACACTGAAGATTTTTAACTGTTGAAAAAATCACAAGTATTTCATGACACGTGAAAATGACAGGAGATGCAAACTTCGGTATCCATGGTGAAGTTTTGGTGGAATACAGCCAAGCCTATTTCCATATTTGGGGGGCAGATTTCCCAATACAGGGGTGGATCTGAGAGCAGAAGCTATGGCCATTTGGTTTGCAAAGCAAAAAAAGTACTACTAGCTCTCTGGTCCGTCACCAGGCCTGGAGATGGATGGTTACATCCTCCAACTTTGACGCCCAAGGAAAAAACCCATGGCAACACTAAGAGCAATAAAAATCATAAGCATTTTTGCTCTGCCTTCCCCCAATTTCTAAAATGGGCGCAGAGACCTCCGACCCCTGGGGACCCCCGACCAGACCAGAGAGCAGGCGACTGATGAGACAGCAGGGCTTCACGGGTGCCTGACGTCATTTTAGTATTCTGCTTTTAACTTCAGAGTGGCTACTGCACCCATAGCTCAGTGAGCCGTGACTGTGCAAGTGACTTGAATTCTGCCTCCACCTCCTCTAAAAAAGGGTGACAGTGCTGACCTTGAACCCATCCCCACAGCACGTGACAGGCAGTCAGTGTCCTGCAAAGCCCACGGCCACCCGGAACCTCCTGCTGTAGCCTTTCCGGGAAACAGGGTCTCTGGGTGTAATGAAGCTTTGAAGAGATGGTGCTGACCCAGTGACAAGTGTCCTTAAAGGAAGAGAGAGGACAAATTCGAGGGTGAGGCATGTCAGGGTGGGGGCAGAGGGATGCGGCCACAAGCCAAGGGACTCCTGCAGCCACCACACCTGGCAGGGGCAGGGAAGACCCTCCCTGGACCTTGATTCTGGACTTCTGGGCTCCCAGCTGGGAGAGGACACATTTCTGCTGGTTTAAGCCACCTGTGTGTGGCCCCAGGACACCCACAGGAAACACTCGGAGTGAGGCTGGCACACTGGCAAGCACCGCCTGTTTATAGCTATGGTGACCACTGGCATCTGCCCACTCTGCCCCGAGGCCTCTCACATGGCAGCACATGAGTCCCCAACTCCCTCCTCACAGCGGAGCCCTTTCACGATGAGGAGATGGAGGGGCCATGGGTGGGCTCAGGTTCCCAACAGGGGCATCTGGCCATAAAAGCCAACACCTCTATAAGCCCTGCTGGACCCCAGGGGCTTGGCCGACTCAGCCTGCCAGCCCCTGCCCTCTGGGACATCCCGTGTCAGCCCCACAGCCTCCACAGTCACACTGGGGGCTGGCACAGAGGGGACCCATCCCACATTCCTTGGCAGCCCCTCCCATTTCCGGGAGCTGGTGGCTCTGCCCCTGCTAACAAACCCGGAGCTGGGGGCAGCCAGCGAGCCAGAGAGGGCGGCCTGCTCAGGCTTGGGGCACCACCAGGCTTCCCGGCCTGCAGGCAGACCCGGATGAGACAAGGCTGGGCATAGGGAGCAGCTGGGGACGGCCGCCTCCTCGGGGTTGGGCTGGGGAGAGAGGCACCACACAGAGCCTGCCAAGCGCTACAGAAACAGAAGACGAGATTCGTCTAACGCCACACAGAACAGATTGCGGGGTGTCGAGCTATGGGATATTTTAAAGAAATAAATCTCAGCTCCCGGTGGCAGAAGCACAAACAAACCCAAACAACAGATCCTCAAGGGCTGCCAGCCTCCGGAGACAGCCTGCGGCTGGGCCCTGGGGAGGCCAGGGCACACGTCCCCCGCAGGTCCTTCTCTCCCTGACTTCCGGCTGCTGCAGAGCCAATGTCTCTGGGCCCCCTCGTCTCTCCCAGGGGTGGCAGCAGCCCATGGAAAAGCCTCCATCTGCACAACCCACCCATCCCTGGTCCTCAGCGAGGCTAGAGTGGCCACTCTGGCCCTGACCCATGCAGGCATCTGATCAGCATGGCCAGCTTCCTTCCCTCCCTGCTCCCCCAGCTGCTCCCCTCCTGGCTGGGAGGAAGGACAGCAAGGGCAGAGGCTGCCTGCTCCCTGCATGGCTTCTCCTCTCCCCTTGCCCACAGCAGTGTGCCCCCCAGAGACAGAAAGGGAACCGAGGGTGGGACTTGGACGCCACCAGAACAGGCTTGGGAATCCAGCAGGGCCCACACTGCTGGGCACGGGGTCCTGGCCCACAGCATCCACTGATCAGAACCTTCCCCGAGGCAGGGGTCTTTCTCTTTCAACAGAGATGCCTGTGGGCTGCTCTGTGCTGGGACAGCAGCCTGGTTCTGGGACCCACCCTTTGCCCCTGGAAAGCTCACCAAGCCCCACTCAGCCGACACAGAAGCCCTGACACACACGGGTTAAGACTTAAACCTGCTGATTACAAACCCAGCGAAATCTCTGGTCACTGGAAGGTGGGCTGGACAGCGCAGGCAGGACACGCGGGCAAGGCCCCATGCAGCAGGGACAAGGGCATGTGTGTCTCCTCAGAGAAGACCTGGGATGCACGGACAGGGTAAGAGGGGAGGTGGGGTGGGGGCTGGGCTGCGTGTGAGTGGCAGGAACATGCACCGCAGGACCACAGAGAGAGGGCATCCCTGCAGGCGAGGCCCCTGGTCCCTGCAGAGGCCCTGAAGCATCCTCCCCTGGGACCAGCAGCCTTGAGATCTGCACTGGAAATGACAAGGGCATCGACAAGAGAATGTGCGCGCGTTCCCCAGGGAGGCACTGATGACAGTCGCTGGGGACAAGGGTGGCAAGTCATCAGCACGGATCTCAGGGACTGGGCCGCCCTGGAGCTTCTTCATTAGCAAATATGCCAGACAGCAGGAGAGGCTAAGCCAGCCCTGAGAGTGCATGGATAGCAGTTTTCAAAAATCCCCAGGCGTTGGGCAGGGGATTTAGCTCAGTGGTTCCACCGCCTGCTTGCAAGAGCAAGGACCCGAGTTCGATCCCCGGTACCAAACCAAACAAAACAAAACAAATCCCCAGGCATGATGGCATATACCTGGAATCCCAGCACTTGGGAGGCTGAAGCAGGAGGATTGCCATGAGTTCAAGGCCAGCCTGGCCTACACAGTGAGACTCTGTCTCAAAAAAAAAAAAAGATCCCTAATTGCACTACACTGCCACACTGACATCTTCCTCTTGACCCAAATGTCCAATGTGTGCCAATAAAATTTATATGAAGCAACACCATGTAAGCCTGACACTCGGCTGCTCAGCTGCACTGGCCGTGTTCCAGAGGTGTAGGAGCCTCCGGACAAGTGGCTGTCGTGCTGGGGGCACAGACCCAGGCACGGGCAGCCTGTGCACGCGTGGGCCACCTCCCGGACTCACCGCACTGTGCACCCACCGCTGTGCCTGTGTCGCCCCTGGGGCACTACAGACTAGGGCACCCGCAAATTCTTCCCCCGGCCCTGCCAGGGTCTGAGCCTGCAGGGGGGGCAGGTGGCGCCTCCTCCCGCCTTGAAGGCACCCGGGGAGCCTGCCCTCCAAGGGTGAGAAGGCTGGAACCCCCCTTCGGGAGATGAGACGGGGTCAGTCTGCCGCCTGCTCTGCTGCCGGAGATGTCATTCCTTTTCTGAGCTGTAAAGAACACCACGATGAACATCTTCCTGCAGCTTTTTGTTTTGTTTCTTTCTGTAATTTGGGTCCCTTCTTAAGACAAGTTCCAGAAGAAGCATCTGGACTTAGAGAGGAGATGTTTCTCGTCTGTTGCTCACCCAGCATGTCCCTGGGCAGGGCCACCTGGCACTTGCTGGCCCCAGGGGTCCTGCCGGCCGCAGCTTCACTGGGCTGGCTTTCTACACAGAGACGAAGGGGGTGGTACTCCCGGTCGTCTACGTGCCGGCCCATGGTAAGGCAGCAGCTGTGCCCAGGAGAGGGGTCCACGGGACCGGTTCACAGTAACCGCCCCAGTGGGCCCTGAACTCCGGTCATGGATTTCCGGCCTGTCATAGGCTGGGGCTCTGGGAGGTAACCCATGAATGTGGAGACCCCAGGGGACACGACCACATTTTTAACCACTCAGCCCTTCTGGAACTACCTGCCAAATAGAAAGCACAGGGGACCGTCCGATCCCTGGGCCCGACCCCCACCCGTCCCCAGCCAGTCTGCACTGGTAGTTCTTCCATTCTGCCACTAGAGGGGGCCCGCGAGCCGACCTACCTGCCCTGCCCTGCTGCCCTGGGCGGGGCCGTGGAGTCCAGGTAATTAGAAGTGCCGGGGGTGGGGTCCTCAGAGTCAGGCCTGGTGCCAGTGGCCGGCCCTGCGGATCTCAGCCCGACGCCCCTCCCTGCTCAGGAGGTTTCTCAAGTCAGCTACAGGCTTTAGTATATGTGCTGCCGAAGCAAGCACAGCTACAGGCTTTAAACTAGTGATGGCGAAACTTTTGGAGAACGAGTGCCCAAACCCACTTATTTATCGCAAAGTGCTAACACTGCGCGATTATTCGATGCTCTGCCGCTGGGGGTACTAGGGTGCTGGAGGGCTCTGCGTGCCAGCTGAGGCACGCGTGCCATAGGTTCGCCACCCCTGCCCTAAACCCTTGGGGAGGTTAAAGCAGAGGCTGCTCCGGCTCCATCCTTGGTGCTGGTGTAGAGGTCTGGGTGTGGCCCAGGCAGCAGTTTTCAAAGCTGCCTGAGGATCCAGAACAATCAGCCAGTTAGTGAAGGGTTTCCAGTGCCACCTGGCACCCTGGTGTGGCAGACATCGGGGCCAAAGCAGCACTCGGGACACGAGGTCAAACAAGGACAAACAAGTGAAAATACAGATTCCAGGGCCCAACCACTTCCGACACCACATCCGCCACTTTCCCCAGTGCTGGGGCGGAACCCGGGGCCTCACAACATCTGCATGGTAAAATAAAAGTGCTCAGCTGCCTGCCATGCAAGAAGGGTTTGTAACCACAGGACACTTGTCACTTCTGATGGGAAGACAGGCTTGTTCAACCAGTGGACAGGAGGGATCCTAATCATGGTTGTCTCAAAATTTTTTTAAAGGGGCTGGGGATATAGCCCCGTGCAAAGTAACCCCCACAACTGCAAAAATAAAACCAAACACCCCCCCCCCCGACTCTGGCTCCAGGTCCCCGTGTGATCTTCCCCTTCTGCCTGGCTCCCCCCAAGATACCCTCTGCTGTGGCTTTTGCCAGAGGCCGAAACTATGGGGCCACCCAACCCTGGAGGATTAGCTTTTAATATTGTAAACTGAATAAACCTGTTTTCTTTATAAGCCCTCAGCCTCAGGTATTGTTAGAGCAACAGAAAATGCACGAATGCACCCACTGTGTCCAGGGAACCTCCACCACGCTTTGCTGGTATGGGTGTGAGGGACAATGGTGTGGCCTCACTGGTGGACCTGAGGTGGACAGCACAAAGGGTAAGCAGCAGCCATGAAGCCAAGCGTTTCCTACGCCTTCGTATGAGCAGGGATGGGAGTTCGTGGCCACTACCCAGCTCCTAGGCCAGGCTTGCAAACCACGTGGCCCAGTCTGGCATGTGACCTCACCCACCAACCATGAGGGACTCTGGGCGCATTTCACATCATGAGACAGCTGAGTGCCAGCACTCACAGATCACCCGCCTGTGTGGGTGAAGCCAGGGCTTAAAGCAGATCTGCCAGATGCTGAAGTTCACACACAGCTGCAGCTGGGTGAGCAGCCTGGCACGAGAGCCAGGATCCAGTGGGAGAACAGTGTCGGGCAGGGTAAGAGTGCCCTCCTGGGTCAGGGGGATGAAAGTCCAGACACAAGGCCCCCCCGAGCTGAGTCTCATACTCTAGCTAGCTGGTTAGGACAGGGGAGGGGAAGCCCAGGCAAAGACCATGGCAGAGACAGCACCAGGTCCAAGGCGAGGCCAAAGCCAAAAGCTTGAGTGCTGGGGCAGCGAGGAAGGAGGCTTCTCCTCGGCTAGCAGAGCTGCCTGCAGCAGTTGCAGCCCCCAGCCAGGATGCCAATGACGCCCCGTCCACTGGGACAAACCCGTCTCCTGGGGCAGTGTGTGTCCCCTGGGGACCACGTGAGCCCTAAGTGAGAACAGCTGGTCCAGAAGCATCTGGAGACAGTGGGGCAGCAGGGCTGGGCACTCCATGAGGCGAGCCAGGGGCAGCCAGGGGGAGGCCCACTGTGGAGGACGCCGCTTCTCATGACGACTCTGTAAAGCGGTATCACCACCCCAGCTTACAGTGGGGAAACAGGCCCAGGAAGAGAAGGCAGCTTCCCAGGTTCATGCCAGCCAAGGGTACCAGGACGCAGTCAGCACCCAGCTCCTAAAGGCCCAGATCGGACCCCCTGATGGTACGGGGCTTCTGGGCAGATTGCTGAACAGCCAGGCTCTGCTCTGGTTCTGCCACCCCATCCTCAACCTCGAGACCAGAACAGACTCAGCTACCACCTCTCTGGGAGAGGAAAGGGATAAACAAGGCACCAAGCCCTATTCCTCAGCCTGGGCCCTGGGAGTGTCAGGACTTCAAAGGGAACACTGCACTACCAGAGTGGCACCACCAGGAGGCGCTCTAACTGAGCTCGGCCGGACCCAAGCTGGGCACAAGGTTGTCCCCACCGGGGACCCTGGCCAGGAATACAGCAGGACTCAGCGGCCCTCAGGGCTAAGCGAAGCTCTGCGGGGACCTGGACTCCTCGCCATGGCTGCTTCCTTCATCTGTGCTCTCAAATACCGGAGACTACTGTTATCGGTTCATCCGGGGCTTTAATGGGCCACATCTTATTGAGGGGATAAGATCAGGAAAGAATCCATCTCAAATTCCTTCCTGTCAGAGCCAGGAAAGCACGCATGTCCCTAGCCCTGCCCTTTGCTGCCTGGCTTCTGTCGGCCCAGTGTGGTCACTTCGGCTCCAGCCCTGGCTGGTGGGGACCCAGCTGGGTCTAAATCCAGGCTTGTCTTGTGCCCTGGCTGGTGACCTCCAGCAAATCACTAACTTCTTCCAAGCCCCCCTTTTCCCCTCCGTACAAATCCACAATCCACCAGAGATGCCAGGTACCTCGGTGCAGACCCAGCACACGGCTTACCCGTGGGTTCTCATGATGAGCCAATGTCTGTCAGTACCACCATTTTTGCTAAACCGAATGAGCACAGGTCCACACCCTGAGCCTGGGAAGGGCCGACAGGTGCGCCATGGTGGGCTCCCAAGGTGGCCTGGGTTGGTGCACCCACTCCACGCAGGAGCCTGGTACATGCCACCTCCAAGAGGCCCTGAAGACGCTGGGTGGTGGATGTAGGGACCACAATCCCCATCCACTGGCCCCCCTGGGCTCCAAGGGGAACTCCTGCCCCACAAAGTGCAACCTATGGCATCAATTCCATAGGCAAGGAGCCCAGGCACCGCAGCGCCCATGGTGCATGCAGACGGCTGCTGCCACGTTGGGCGGATGCTGCCAACTTCCCACTTGTACAGGCGCAGGATACCAGGAGTCCCCACGGCAGGTTGCCTGGCTGATGGGCGGCACAGCTGAGCATGGGGCCTGGCTGGGTACCAAGCATCACGGCAAAAGTGGCCTCAAGTCAGCGCTGTAAGCCTCACAAGGCCACCAGGCCCTTGCCAGAGGGAGAACCGACACTCCAGCCCTTCCCACGAGGACAGAAAGGCCCAGGGGCCGGGCAGGCCAGGTGGGGGCTGTTCAGTCCCAGGCAAGGCTGCCAGGGAAGAGGAGAGACAAATATGGAGCCTGGTGTGTGTCCTACACCACCGCGGGCAGCGAGTGATGGCACCCGAACTCCCGCCCCTCACCTTGGGGTGGGGCACCCACGGGGACAGCAGGACTAGGTGGGCAGGTGAGCGCTGCAGCACTGGGTGGCACTCTGGGACAAGTGGACCTGCTTCCCGTGGCCCCGGCTGGTGTGCCCCCCCCGCCCCGGGAACTCACCTGCCCTCACTCTCCAGGAATGCCGAGCTGCTGCCCTCCGCCAGGGCCGCGCTGACGGGCGACAGGCAGAATGGGGAAGAGAAGGCATCCGAGTCAGAGTCGAAGGAGCTGTCCCTGCTGACGCCATCGGCCGACAGCTCCAGGGAGCCCTCCTCCTCCCCAGCCTCCAGCCGAGGCTCCCGGCCCTCCTCGGTCCCGTCCTGCGAACTGACTGCAGACAGGATCCCGGAGTCGCTGTGGGCGGGCTGTGAGGCAGGGAGGGGACTGTCCACCCCAGGGCCCGGGGCCAGCTTCTCCCTGTTCTCGGGTGAAGGGCTGATGTGCACGGCATCCTGGACGCTCTGGGCCACCGCCGGGATGTCCTCCTCTTGGGGGATCAGGGTGGGCCTCGGCTCCATGGGGGAGGCCTGGTGGGCGACCCCCGTGCTCAGGGTGCGGTGGCGCCGAGAGTGCAGGGCCTTGCGCACGGGGGAGCTCTCGGGGGTGATGTAGCGCAGGGCCTCCTCGTCCTGCCTCTGGATGCGGGTGTTGGGGACCCACGCCAGGATCAGGGTGGTGCCCAGCAATTCGTCCTTCTCCATGTACAAGCAGAGATACCCTGCGGGGAGCGGCAGAACAAGTTAGACTGTGTGGGCTGCCGGAGGCTCTGTCCCCACAGGGCCACGCCTGGCACAGCACACAGGGAGTGCGATGCAGAGTGGCCTTGAGAAAAATGGCAGACCACACTGTGGGCACTGTCCAGGCTCAGCTCTCGCAGTGTTTCTGGGGCAGCAGCCCATGCAGCGGGCTCCCTGCGCTTCCCAGGCTCAGGTGCCTGGCCCACCTGGCACGTGGCATGCCTGTCTGTGTGAGCCCAGGGCAGTAGGGAAGCCCAGAAGCCTCTGGAAACCAGTGTCCCGCAAAGAGGGATGCGCAGGCTGCAGACCTGATTTGACAAGAATGAATCACGAGGGGCGGTGCTTGGCTTTCCAGGCAGCCAGGGTATGCTGGCCTTCCTTTCCTTTCTTAAGTGCAGTGTTTTGGTGCAGGGGCTGGATCCCAGGGCTGCCATGATTCCTGGCGTCACATACACTGGTGACTAGGATGGAGAACAGTTCTCCAAGCCCAGCAGTGAGGGGCTGGGCACGTGTTTTTTGGGGACAAGTGGCATTTCCAGAGGCAGCCCCCAGGGGCTTCAAGGCATCTCAATCCAGCACTCCACTCCCGGGCTCCTCACCCCTATGTGAGCCCCATCACCAGGAGCCTGCGCCCTCAACACAGCTCTTGGGGCTCCGGCTCCAGCCAGCATCTCCTGGGCACCATTCCGGTTTCCCAGAGAGGACAAGAAACTTGGGGACATCGGCCAGCACATGTCCGAGTCCCAGGAAGGTGGGGCTGGGATGCCCACGGCCGGCTGCTGAGACGGGGAGGGGAGCCTGAGACCTCCGCCCACGCTGCCCCCCACCAACCATCCGTCAGGTCCCACAGGAACACGCCACGGAGCTGCCTGGGCAGCTGCTATTCTTTGATTTATGCCCAGAGTGACACCCTCGCACCGCAAACTCAGAGCCGAGCACGTCTGCCCTTCAACTCTCCGTGGGGTGACACCACACGTGGTCAGGGGGCCGCTACAGCACCCTCCAGGGTCCTGAGCCCCGGGACCCAGCTACAGGCCGCAGAAGAGGCATGGGCACTGTGCGTCCCAGAGCTGGTCGGCCTCCGAGCACGCGTGTCCTCTCCCACCTACCAGAGGTCTGCCGGCGCCCAGGAGCTGGACGGCAGCACAGACCCATTCAGGGGTCAGCTGCTCACCCTGGAGGAAGAAACAAACCTGTCTCCTTTTTTATGTGCCAGGGCTTGTGGCTTTCAGCACCTGGGTTCAGAGCACAGCCTGGCCCTGTCAAACGGGCCTGTGGCTCTGCTAGAGCTGACAAGGGCACAGGAAAGCGTGGCTCCCCCGGGACCGTGAGTGTCTCGGGTCTCGGGAGTGGCTGCAGTGACACAGAGGGAGTCTGGAAAGCTCCTCCTATCCCCTTCACCCTGCAAAGCTAGAGGAGAAATCTGGTTCCGGATTCCCACATGTGGGTGAAGGAAGAACAAGACTTGTGTTTTCGGGAGAATCCCTGCCCAACCAGCCTCCCATCCCTGGGCCTTGGCCCTCGGGATCTCCCCTCCCTCATTCTGTACCCTCAGGGGCTCCCTCCCCGGCCTGTACTCTGGGGCCTCCCCTCCTCCGCTCACCTGGGTGATGCTCCCCCAGGCCCTGCAGCCCCTCGGGCGGGTGCACACAGACATTGTTCTTGGAATAGATGATCTCTCCATCCAGGACAGAGGGGGACCCACCACTGCCACTGGGGGTGAGGGTCAGGAGGTCCGAGGCTTTGGAGGAGGCGCGGCGAAGGAGGCGGCCCAGAGACATTGCTGGGTGCGTGTTTCCATCCTCTGCACTCTGCGGCCCAGGCAGGGCTCGTCACGACCACCTGGGGGAGGAGAGCGGGGATGCATCGGTGGACAAGGTCGTGCACATGCCCCAAGAGTCCCCAGGGCTGTGCCCCGCCTCGCACCAGCAGACACCCCAGGGATGCCGGTTAACCATGGAACAGGCCCCGCCAGCGCAACGCTGTTCGTGGGGTGCTCGGCTCCACCTCAGCTGCTTGCTCTTCCCAGGGCATCCCGTGTGCTGCAGGATGTTGAAGCAGCATCCCTGGGCTCGGTCCACCATGTGGCACTGACATCTCCCTTCCCAATATAACTGAAGATGTCTCCAGACATTACCAAGCATCCTCTGGGAACAAAGCTGTCTCCTCTGAAAGCCACCAGGCTGGGGTGAACCTGTTCCCAAGGAGCAATCTCATCAACCCGCAGAGATTCCTCTTCCTGGTTCTCACTGGGATCAGGACCACACCCTTCCTTCTGGAACTTGTACCCCTCCTCATGCTTCCCAGCCTCCTCCTGCCCATCTGGAGTCTTCCCTGGCATCCCGATGCCCATGGTGCCACAAATATTTGAAGGACCGTACGATTCATTAAAAAAACAAAAACAAAAAAACCCCACAAAACACCACAGGGCTGGGGATTTAGCTCAGTGGTTCCACCACCTGCTTCGAAAGCACAAGGTCCTGAGTTCAATCCCTGGTACAAAAAGAAAAAAAATAAAAAAACACCACTGGAAACAAGAGAATCAGTATCCAGAATATATAAAGAAAGGATTAAAAAAAAAAAAGGAACGGTATGGAGAATATATAAAGAACTCCTATGAAGTCTCTCTAAAAAGAGTCAAAATCTTAATAGAGAAAATGGGCAAGTCACACAGAAAGAAAACCAAGGAACTGATACCATGGAAAGAGAGTCTCACTGATGGTTCCAGGGGTACAGAGGATAAGGCGCTTGCGCGGGCTTTGCAGCACTCTGGGGTGGTGGCAGTGGGGCCAGTGATTGGATCTGGTAGATCTGGTCCCCTTGAGACTTTCAGGAAATGCCCTGGGATGGTTTTTCAAAGTGCAGGTTACAGCCCTCCCGATAGTGGATGCCGAAATCAATTCAGTGGGTTGAGACCAGCACACGAGGATAAAGAAGAGAAAGAAGAGAAAATGTCCCTGTGTGCTGAGTGCAGTGGGGCGTGGTGCTGGGTCGGGGAGCTTCTGCTTTGCAGGGGCCCTGGGAGTCAGCAACCCGGACGCACATGTGCATCTCCACTCCCAACGCCTGACCTGCAATGGTTGACTTCACAGAACTGGAAGAGCAGCGTGTGTTCTGATTTGAACTCAGGTCTTTTCCCAGCTAGTAATCTTCGACAGGATACTCTCTCAAGATGCCTGGCAGTGGCAGCTGCTGTTGGGTAGATGAAGTGGACTAAATGCATTCCTAACTTACAATATTTTCTTTTTTCAATTAAAAAAAATTTTTTTTTTCTGAGAAGTCTCATGTACTACAGTGTACATATAAAGTAATTTGGAAGAGTCTTGAGTAGAAACCCTGCCCCTCTCCACAAGGAGCCAACCATGAGGGTGTTCATCAGCCAGTCTGCACCTACAGAAGCCAGAAATAACATAGATCTGGGCAACGACTCTGAGAACCAATCAGAGGTATGCACATGGATGATGCTCACAAACACACACACCAAGCCGAGCCATGGAACGCCCGAGGCACAAGGCCCTCTGTGCACATGAGGAGATGAGTATGCAGCTGAACTGCATCCTGGTTGTGAATTATGAGTGTCTGGGACAGGCACACGCTGGGCAGGTGCGGACCAGCTTCATAAGAGTGTTCAGGGGAGTGGCTGGGGTGGGACCACCCCACAAAAGGGGCTTCCACCTTATCTCTTCAAGAAAAAGTCTTGAAGCCAAAATAACATTATGGACTGTGGGTGGGGAAGCCAAACATGGTACATGGATTATACTCAACGTTCAACAAGAACATTCTGACACACTGTTATGGCTTCTATCTAGATGTCCTCCCCAAGTTTCGCTGCTCATCAGTGGGGCTTTGGGGAGTGGCTGGATCACGGGTGTGTGGTACGGATCATGGGTGGGTGGTACTGGATTAGTCCTGATTGGTTTAGCACAGTTCTTGGTGTGGATGACGGACTTAGTGAAGAGGGAAGGCCCAACCTGGGTGTAGGTGGCACCAAGCAACAGGCTTGTACCCTGAATGGAATAAAAAGGGAAAGAAGGCAGCTCACTGCTTCCTGCCTGCCCTGCCATGGACCATTTCCCCTCTGCTGAGGCAACCTGCCTTGGAGCCAGCTGACCATAAACTAAAACCTCTATAAAGTCTGAGCCAAAATAAGCCTCTCCTCCTTTAACTTGTAGGTGTCCAGTATATTGTTTCAGCAACAGAAAGTAACTAAGATACGCATGGTACAATGTCAATGGACCCTGAGGATGACACCTCGGGGATAGGCATGTGTTGCTTAACAGCAGGGATGCATTCGGAGAAACCTGTCACTAGGCAATTCCGTCACTGTGCAAACACCAGTGTCCTGACACTAACAAAGCCAACTACATCACCATGAGGCAAGAGACTCTCGTGGAGTCACCAGCAGACCAGGGCCCATCCTTGATGGAAAGGTAGTGGGCAACTGCAAGCCAGACACAAAAGACAGATACAGTATCACATGACCGCTTCTAGGAAGACCCTGGACTAGTCGGAGTCAGAGACAGAAAGCGGACAGGTGGTCGCCAGGGCCGGGGTTCGAGGCACAGGGGCTTAGGTTTGGGTATGGAGTCTGAGTCTGGGGAAGGTGAAAGGTCCTGGAAACGGCAGTGACGGTGGCACAGTGGTAAAATGGCACATTTCACACATGCTTTACCACCATAAAGCGACGTGAGAGAGTACTGATTGGTGGGAGGGGTCTGGGGTGTGTCACATTGTTCTTTGAACTGTCTGCATTTTTGACACTTTTCCAAAAATCCACTGCTGACAGAGAGTGCTCCCTAGATCCGATCTTTTTACTGCCGGCACCTAGGCAGGCTCTGGGGCGGAGGAAGGGGCAGCTCACTCAGCAAGACCAGCCCCGGCCTGCAGGAGGCGGAGTGGGGGGTCTCAGTGGGGACAGCCACTGTCCCAGGTCCAGGTGGCTCACTGCTTGATCTTCAGTCCCACCTGCCTCTCTGGGAGCCCCGCCTCTGACCCGCACTCCCTCAGCGCCCCCTGTATATTTCCAGTTGTCTCCATGGCTACCAGCTCTCCCCAAATATAACACTCCACCAACCTCTCGGCAGCCCAGGAGCTGCCAGTCCCATCCTGGCATCTTTCAACCAACAGATTCACTGCTCCAGTCTCCCCCACTGCCAAGGCCCCCAACATCAGCATCACCTTTACAAACACAGTGCTACCTCGATTCACGAAAGCTTCTGTTTGCGAACAATTTGGTGCACAAGCAGAAGCATCTGGAAAAATTGTTTTTCTTTGCAAACATGCAAATTTTGTTTGTTGTGATGATCACAAACCTGGCTATCTTTCCCGCATGAACATGAACGTGGCCATCTTTTCCAGAATCATGGAATGAATTAAGTTTATGACTCAAGGCACCGCTGTGCTGTGCTGGGCGCTGGGGCCCAGCCCTGGACCTCGCCTCCAGAGCCCCACCCACTGGGGCCCCCACAGTGCAGCCTCTCCCCATCCGAACGCTCCCAGTCGGGCTGCAGAATGGATTTTGCCTCTTGGTCCAGGGGTCAGCAGACTTACTCTGCAAGGGCCAGTAGCAAGACTTTCAGCTGCCAGGCTGGATGCCTCTCGTGACCACGCAGTTCTGCCCTTGGAGACAGAGTGTCCCAGACAAGGAGCCAAGGGGAGTGACAGTCTGACACTGAAATTCTATAGCTTGGATTTCTGTAATTTCCACATCCTGGCCAGCCTCCCTGGGAAGCCTTGTGTCCGCTCCTGGCTGAGTTGTGAGCCTCGGTAACAACAATCACACAGCAACCTACATATCGGAACATGTGGTGTTTCCCATTGGTCATCTGAAATAGCCACGGCCTTATTCTAACTTAGTTGTCCACAAAATTTTCAGAATTCAAGAATTCTTGAGGAATTAAAAGGTCAGTTAATAAGCCATACACGAGAACAGAACCCTTTTCCTGAGATGGGCCATCCCTGATAAAAATACAATGTAAGCCACACGCACAATTTACAATTTTCTAGCCATCACCATTTAAAAAGGAAATAGAAACAAGTGAAATTAATTTTTAAAACATGGGGTTGTAACCCAGTGCATTCAAAATAGTGTCCTTTGAGTGCATACTCAATATGAAAAAATGATTAATGATATATTTCACCTTCTTAAAGTCTTAAAATCTGGTGTGTCACTTACACACATCTCAGATCCCACCAGCCACCATTCTCACGCTCGGTGGCGGCCGTGGCCTCTGTGGTGACCAAGGCACAGGCAGGGCCAGGCCACTCTTTTGAAGGCTCGAGTGGCCATGACTTAGTGACTCACCAGACTTGGCTGCCAACAACTCTCGGCTGCTTCCATCAAGTGAAGATGCGTTACCACGATTGAGGATAACCAAAAGAATGTGCTGGAATTTTGGAAAGGGATTCCAGAACACACCATTTCCCAACAAATGTGAAGCCCCATTGCAGCCCCAGGAGGTGTGTCCTAGAAGGGCAGTTTTGGAAAAGAGAGAACAGGTTGCCAGCACCCGGTCACTCAGGAGCAGAAAATCCAGGGACCCTTTCTCCTGGTGCAGGGTTCTGGCTCCTCCTCTACCAGGGCACCCGGTGCACAAGGGCCTCCCACACCCTCCCTGGTCCTAGACAGACCAGACCAGGGAGTGTCTGTTAAACATTAGACAGAGTTACTTGCTCTCTATGATAATTCTTAGGTAAGAATTATTATTTGTATAACCTATTTGCTCTTTTGTGAACCTGTTTCACCTAAATTAATCCTGCTTCCCAACCTCTGGTCTCCATCAAACTCCAAGTACCCTTTAAACCACATGATCCAAAAATATGTGTATATTTTCTACTATGTTCTGTGTCCTATCTAAAAATGAATGAATTAAAAATGCAGCCAGTGCAATTATATCATAGCTTGCTTTCGGATATATGATAAATACATTTTCCCCAGGTGTTATGGGTTGAAGTATGTGTCCTAAAATTCATGTGTTGAAATTTTCATCCCCAGAATGCGACTTTATTTGAAGAAGTAATCAAGTTAAAATGAGGTCACTGAGGGGCAGGGATTTAGCTCAGTGGTTTCGCCACCTGCTGCCCAAGTGCAAGGACCCAAGTTTGATCCCCGGTACCAAAAAAAAAAAAACAAAAACGAGGTCACTGTGATGAGCCCTAATCCAGTGTGCCTGGAGCCCTTACAAATGGAGGAAATTTGGAGACCAACACAGCTACACAATGAGAGGACCGTGTGACTACGAAGACAGCCATCTACCAGCCAAGGAGGGAAAGCAAAGCCCACTTCCCTCCCAGCCTTGCTACCACCTTAACCTTGGACTTCCGGTTTCCAGAACTGAAATAAATGCCTGTTGTTGGAGTGGCCCAGCCTCCGTTAACTTGGTACAGAAGCCCACTTATTATCAAAGCTGAACATTTTAACTGCCCGCCCTCCGTCCTAGTAGCCACATGAAAGACACGGGCACACCATTTCCGAACCAACATTTGGGGGCCTTCAGTTTCCAAATGGGTGCTAAATCATAACTCTACATGTAAGTCATCATCTGCAGGCTCATTATGTCAAAGGATACTTCCTGGGGTTCCTGACCATTTCCCCAGGAGAATAAACAGAAGCCCCGAATATGGTACCCAGCGGATTTCTGCACAGGTGCCAGCATTACCGGGGATTTAAACCTGCCAGTTTGGCAACTGGAAAATGGTTACTTGATGCCCAGTGCACTTGAGCAGATGACATAATACTGATTAGTCATCTCTGCTCCTCCTGTGAATTATCTGTGTGCACTGCTGACGTCTCAGTAGAGTGCTGGAAGTCTCATTTCTGTGGAAGAGGTCTTCCTTAGAAAGGTGACATCCTGTGCACAGTTGCTCATCTCTTTTTCCGAATTTGCTGTTTATCTTTTAATTGCACCATCCATTTTGAAGAACAGAAGTTTCAAATTCTTATGCAAGTGATGGTCACTTTTCTTCAATTATTTCTTTTATTATTTTTTAATTGTAGAGGCCTTCCCAAGACAGAGATCCATTAAACATTGCTTTATATTTTGTTCTACTTTTCTTATGGCTTTAATTTCCAATGAAATACCTCTGATATTTCAAAAAGCCCAAATGAAAGTGTGCATTTACCTGAAAACGTCTTAAATGTCAACTAAGGTATCAACCAGTTCAATGGGTGAGTGTTTATGTTGTTTTTATTGCTGTTTCCTGCTTTTATTGTTTATTTGATTATCTGCATGCTAAAAACAGGTAAGCTGACTATAGCTTGATAGAGCTGAGATTTTCTTTAATATAAAAATTTCATTAAAAATAAAAGACAAAGCCCTTAGAACTGGGCATGGGGCACATGCCAATAATCCCAGCACTTTGGGAGGCTGAGGCAGGAGGATTGCAAGTTCGAGCCCAGCGGGAGCAACTGAGATCTTGAGTCAAAGTTTTAAAAAGGGCTGGGGTGTGAAGGACCTGGTTCAATCCTCAGTACTGAAAAAGAGAAGTGTGGACACTTAGCTGTGGCCCAGAGACCACTGTGGTCTGGCCACCCTCAGAGCTCCTCCCTTAACACACACAGGACACGTGTGTGCATTCGCACATATGATCCACAGTCCTCACACCAGCAGTGTGCTCCGATTAGAATAACCCAGAATGGCCCAGCTCGGCCAGAAGCAGGGCAGTGTGGGCAGCTAACCCCTCCAGGCTGCTGCCCACCCCACGGGGAACAGCACAGAAAAGCCACATTGCGGGACGCACAGCACTTGCTCTTCCACCCTCCCTGGGCCGGTGGCCCACAGGGTGCACGGTCTTTGGGCTCCAGCCCCGAGGCAGGCAGTTCCGGCTCACATACCACAGCTTCCGAGGCCCAAGCGGCCTCCAGCAAGCTCTCAAAGGCACCTGGCTGCAGGTGCTCCAGTTCCTGCAGCAACTCCGCCCTGGAGCCCATCTCGTGTGAGACATAACGGCTGCCACCAGCCAGAAGGCCCATGCGTGTGTTCTCACCAGGGGCCTCCTCCTCAAGGCAGGCTGGAACCCATCGTCACAGGCCGCCACCCCACCCGCCACCTCTGGGTCAGAACAGCTGTGGACACGCGAGTCCTGAAGTGTGGAGTGCTAGCTGTGGGAACTTCGTTCCTACTCCACGTGGGCAGGGCCCTAATGACAGTGACGGTATACCAGGTTCCCAGGTGGGTTCCCCACCCCGCGCAAGGTCAGAAGAAAGCAACGAGACCCCAGGAGAAAAACTGCTGCTGTCTGCTGTGGGCCACATGACGGCCCCAAGCCAGGCAGATCAAGCCAGACTGGTGGCAGGGCTTCCTCGGAGCAGGCGGGTCCCCAGCTCCACCTCCAGCTGCCTGTCGGTGCACCACACCACACTAACACACACCACACCCGTGCACACACAGTACATGCCACATACACGCAGTCACCACTCACCCATGCACCACGCACACCGCACTCAGGCACAAAACATACTATGCACAATGCTCGGTCCTGTGTATGCACTCATGTGACCCACACCCTCCCTCCGAGCCACTATCAGCCCCGTCTGTTCTCCCCTGCAGCTGGCCAGCCACTCGTGGGCTCTTCTGCACAGACAAGGACGCGTTCCAGGCTGGGGTGTCCTCCCCTCCCCTCCAAGCCCCTGGACAGGACTAAGGAGGACTGGGGTTCGAGGTGGCTCCAGATGCAGAACCCTCCCCAGCCCAATGCTCCCATGTCTCAGGTCAGTAAATGGATCCCCAGGCAGCACCTGGCATTCCCACACAGCACAGCCTCATAACCCAAATGCTGGTCTGGGGCAGCGGCATGCACCCCAAATCCTGCGGGTTCCATCGCCCCGACACAGCCCTATAGCTCAACATGTCCCTAAGAACCAGGGCAGGCGAAGTGAACCCACAGGGTTACAGGGCTCCCCCGCAGCTGCCGGACAGATGCAAAGGACAGTGTCCAGCTCTCCATGAGGACCCCAGGGCCACCTGGCCAAGACCGCTTGGGAAGCGACCCCAGGTCAGGTGGCCCTAATGTGCAGGGGGCTCTTCAGGGCTGTGCTCGGAGGGCAGCAGCTCTGGGAGGGGATAAGAAGGGGCAGGAGACAGGGAGGGGAGGACAGCAGGCCCCTCAGGGAGAGTGGGTTTTTCAGAGCTCTAACCCTTGCTCAGCCCAACCTCCCCACGACTGCAGGTGGCCCTGTCTCGGCCTGAAGGGCACAGGGACCAATCTGTGTGCAGCCGAAACCCACTCACCCAAGTCCAGCATCCCAAAGCAGTCTGCAGGGCCCCATGGGTGCCCTCTGCACCCGCCTCTTCCTCACCCCAACCCTGTGGGGGTATGCGGGGCAGGGGATGGCAGCAGAAAGGCAGTGGTGTCCAGGAGGGAATCTGGCTGGGCATCAGAGTCCCCCCTCTGCATAGAAGAGAAGCCAGAGGGCCCCGGGGAGCCCTTCAGAGGAGAGTCAGGTCCCCAGGGAGACAGGTCCGCACGTGCTGGGTGGGGGTACAGGGTGGAGGGGGTCAGGCCACCGCACAGAGGGTCCTGAGTGCAGAAGGCACGAGGAGGGAGGATGAGGGAGACAGGGCCTGGCCCTGTGCTGAGGACGGGGGGAACCACCGCCACAGCAGTCAGGGAGGGGCTCAGGCTCCAGCCTGGAAGGGGAAGCAACTGTGGGGACCCACGGCGGTGCCACTGGTCACAGTGACAGTCCCACAGCTCTGTGCAGCACTGAATGTTGCTGAAACGTGCCCTTCACCATAATCTAACTCACCACCAAAACTGATAGAATGCGGCTGTGTGGTTCTCTTTGTACTTTCTGCTCATTTTTCTGTCAACCTAAAACTACTCAAAAAAATCAACAAAACAGAAATCTGCACCCGGATGTTTATTGTAGACTTGTTGCTAATTGCCAAAACTTGGAAGGATCCAACACATATGTCCTGCAACAAGTGAACAGGTAAATAAGCTCCGGTCCATCCAGACAATGGGATATCATGTGGCACTGAGGAGAACCAGGCTGTCATGCCGCAGAAATGCACGGAGGAAGGTTAAGTGGGTACTGTTAAGAAGCCCATAGGAAAGGCGACCTACAACAGTGTTATTCCAATCACACCTCAAGCATCCCTAAATCTAAAATCCAAAACGCTCCAAATCCAAATCTTCTTGAGGGCCAACATGATCTCACTAGTGAAAAATTCCACACCTGACTTCTTGTGACAATCACAGTTAAAATGCAGGTGCACTAAGTGCATGGGCCATGTGAATATTCAACACATACGTGAAACAGAAATACATTCTGTGGTAGACTTTGGCCCTATCCCCAAGATATCTTTTTATGTATATACAAATATTCCAAAATTCAAAAATATCTGAACTCCAAAGCATTCTGGGCCCAAGCATTTCAGATAAGGGATACTCAACCTTTATGTGACATTCTAGAAAGGACAAACTACGGAGGCAGTGAAAAGAACAGTGGCCTGGGTACAGCGGTGCACACCTGGAATCTCAGCTACTCGGGAGGCTGAGGCAGGGAGGGGAATGCAAACTCAAAACTAGCCTGGGAAACCTCAAAAGACCTCCTCTCAAAATAAAGAAAAATTTTGGTACCGGGGATCGAATTTAGGACCTTTATGAGGCAGGCAACAGCACCACTGAGCTAAATCCCACACAAAAAATTTTTTAAATAGCTGGGGCTGTAGTTCTGTGCTCCCTGGTTCAACCCCCAGTATTGCAAAAAAAAAGTTTAGTGGCTCCCAAGAGTTAGAAGAGAGGGACAGATGGACAGGCAGGGCAGAGGTAGGGCATGAAATCACTCTGTGACGCTGCAGTGCTGGACACACGTCATATATTTGTCCAAACCCACAGAATGCCCAGCCCCTTTACACCCTAATGTGAATCGTGGCTTCCAGCTGACAAGGACGCATCCAGGTTACAGATGGACCAGGCTGAGAAGCACGATGATAATGAAGAAACTGTGCCTGTGAGAGGCTGGGTCTTATTCGAGATCTATGCATCCACTCACATTTGTTGTGAACTTAAAACTGTTCTTAAAAAGTTAAGTCTTTTGGGAGGCTGAGGCAGGCAGAATCACAGGTTTGAGGCCCAGTCTGGACAATTTAACAACTTAGCGAGACTCTGTCTCAAAATTTTAAAAAATAAAATAAAAAAGGGCTGGAGATAAAGCTCATTACAAAGGGCCTGGGTTTGATCCCAAATACACACACACACACACACACACACACACACACACACACACACACACACAGCAAAGTCTTTAAGAAAAGGAAATATGATCTCCCTGGCTGGCAGGGTGGTGGGGGTAGTAGCGATTAAAGTGTAAGAATTATTTTTTAAATGAGGCCAAGATCAGGAAGCTGGCATTCAAACAGCAGGACAGGGTGGCGCTTTGTGCATGGATGCAGGAAATGGGCAGTTGCCAGGGCCAGGCAAAGGAGATCCAGGTGTCAAAGAGAACATCTGGTTCCCAGGCCCAAGTGGTCTGACGGGTCAGCCTCCTAATGACCTTGGATCCATAGACTCCTGACCTTGAGGTGCCCTCATGCACAAGACTGCAGAGCAGGTTATGCCTCTACCTTAGGGTCCTGGTGTCCATTGGGGTCAGAAGAGTGCGAAGGTGGCCATGACTCCCCGTAGATGACGAACTTCAAAAAGGCTGCCCAGGCCCAGAACTCACAGTGCAGGGGCACCCGGGGCCCCTTCCACGGCCAGGGGCTCTTTTCGACTTCAAAGAAGAGTATCAAGGGACAGAGACACTTTGAGCACAATCTTTACCACCCCCAGCAAAGCAACGGAGGCACAAATGTTCTAACAACAGCGGAAGCCTGCAGCAGAGACAGGCAGCTGGCTTTCTCATCTCTAGGAAGGACTGGGAGTTAACTGAGTCCAGCGCAGAGCACCTGTGCCGGTCACCACAGACCCAGAGAGACCAAGGTGGGTCCTCAACGACACAAACCTCCGGGCAGCTCCTCCGGCTTCACCTCCCAGAACGCCCTGCTCGGCGAGGATCCAAATGCCTTGCTTTGTTGACAGAGGGCAGCAATGCCGGCTTGGCAGCTGGCATAAACAGCGCAGAGATGGAGGGAAGCCAAGAGCTAGACTGTGCATCGGCTCGGGTGCACAGAAGAAGGGAGCGATCCACGACCGGGAAGGGGAAAAGAACGGCTTTGACACCCTATCGGGCACGGCACCCACAGGACCCTGTGCCATCCGTCAGAAGTCATTGGTGACCTCCAGTTAGGGCCAAGCTTTTGTGAAACGGCCTCTTGTGTAGTTGGAAAAGAAAGAACTGCTTGGCCCACCTCCAACAAAAATGCACACATGCTCATAAAACAAAAAGCCCTCCGCAGAGAGTCATTCTTTTTCATTAACCTACAACTTGGAAAAGTAGGATGTCTTTGAGGACCACGGACTCCCAGCTGTGGCAGCTCACAGGGGACAGACACGGGAGGTAAAGGCAGCTGCAGCTTCAGGAGAGTTTGGAGGTGGCTGAAGTGCAGGGGCTGGCTGTCTGCAAGGGAGAGGCGCCAGAAACAGCAGGCACCACGAGGAGGGAGCAGAGGGGACTTGGCCCGGGGCTGGAAGGGGCAGCAATTGGCTTCCTGCACAGCACCCTTGGGAACAGGCCTTCGTGCTGGCGGGAGCCACTGACAGCTGCAGGCGCCTTGTTAACCACACATGTTGGTTCCCGCGGGCCTGTGGCAGCCATGCACACGGATGCTGGCCCAGAGACAGCCGGAGCTTTGGTCACTTGTGGGGAAGTAGAAGGGCTGGGGTCTCCTCCAGCAAATATTTACAGGGGGTGGAACTGAGACATTTACTACCCAGAATTCTCCGCCCGGGGCAGACCGATTCAGACACTAGCAAAGAATCCTCCTATATTTAGAAGCAAGCGGTCGGTCATCGGGAAGCCAGGAGTGAACAAGACAGTGAAGAAATGACGTAACGAAGCCCGGCGTGGTGGCGCCCATAGGCCTGGCTGAGGCAGGAGGATCACAAGTTCGAGGTTGGCCTGGGCAACTTAGCAAGCCCTGCCTCAAAATAAACAAAAGAAAGGGCTGGAGATGGACGAGCGTGGTGGCACACGCCTGTACTCCCAGTGCTCTGGGAGGCTGAGGCAGGAGGATCACAAATTCAGGGCCAACCTAGGGGTAAAATTAAAAGATAAAAAACAGAAACAGGGCTGGAAACAGATCTTGGGGCTCTGGCCTCTTTTGAAAGCTTCCCTGTCCCTCGTGTATTAGCTTCCTGCAGCTGCTCTAACAGATGAGCATGCTGGTGACCACTGCTCACTGCAACAGGGCAGAGGCAGGTGGACGGCACCAGACACTTGGGAGCGTGAGTCAGGGGATGACGCCCACCGTGATTATTCAGTGGCCTTGTCCTTGGCTGCTCAGGAGCAACATGCCCTGTGCTTTGGTGGGCTCCAGGCAGCCAGCAGAGTAATCATCTGCTTTGCCCTGGACAACCAGCAGGGTGAGGCGACACCTGGCTAAACTTAGCAGAGCAGACACACGAAAACAAGGGTCCTTTTCCTCCTGCGGAGCATCTGCTAAGATGAAGCTGGAAGAGGCTTGGGCTCCCTCGCCCTCCTGCTGCCCTTCCTCCAACCTGAGCCACCACTGTCTCTGGGGAACCTGGCCTTGAGGGTCAAGGGGAGCTATTACTTCTGCAGGCACCAGATCAGAACCCCAGTCCTGGGGGCCACATGGTCTGCCAATGCTGGGTCCCCCTAATTCCCAGGATTCCGATGAGGCCCTGGGGGCCAACGTGCCTCGTCCTCTGGATTGCATTTTGATGCAGAAGAGAAACACATTTGCCACACAGGAGCACAGGGGAAGAAGCCCCATACAGGGGAGAGGACAGGCAGGCAGCTGGCACTGAACATGAAGTCCACAGACCAAGTCCCACAGGGGAAAGGACCTTTGCTACACCGCCCGACAGTCAAGGAGAGGAGGCTGGGTCCCACCTAGCTGAGACTTTCCTCTTCCAACCGTCCAGCTGTCACTCCGATTACCAACCACTCCCTGGAAACTCCCAAAGCCCACACCTCCAGGGAGAGACCATCTGCTCTTTTGCCCTTGACTCCAAATACAAACATCCTGTTTTCTCCCAAAGAGCCAATGAAGTTGGGCCAGAGAGAAGAAACTAAACTTGGAGATGAGCTCAGATCTGGGACCCAGGAAGGAAGAAACCCAAAAGGTAAGAAAGATACAGAGCCATCTAGGAAGATAGGAACATCCAATAAGCCCAGGCTGGAGACCCAAGGAGTCTTGCTGTCTCTTCCAAAGTAGAAGCTGATGCACAAAACAAAACTCAAAATTGGGGGAAACCTGTACTGACAACACCTCCAAAACCAATACAGCTGATTTGCTTAGAGAAAATCCTGGTCCCAGAGAGAGACAAAGCAAAAATGTATAGATCTGTGTTCGCCCGGCCTGATCCCCAGAACAGTTTGCAGGGACCCAGGCTCCAATCACGTTACAAAGATAAAACCGTACACAGGCCCAATGCTGAATTCCACATCTGCTAAGACCAGCTTTCCACCTAATGAAGTAAGTTCAAGCCCAGCCTAGGTAACACAGTGACTTAGTAAGACCCCGTCTCAAAATAAAAAAATTTAAAAAGGGCTGGGGATGTAGCTCAGTGTGAAGCCCCTGAGTTCAATCCCCAGCACTGAAACAACAATGATGACAACGACAACAACAAAAACCACAATGTTTTACCACTCTAGCTAAATGTGAAAAATCCAAATGATAGCCATTCATAATAATTAAAAATGTTAACAAGTACTTACCACGTGGCACTCAGGGCTTTCCATAGTTCATGCAACAGCCTTTGAGATAGGTAATACTGTTCCAACTTTACAGATGGGAAACTGAGGAATTCAGCAAGTACAGTGCTAGGTGGCAGGGTTTATCTGAACTCAGCAGACTATCTCTGGAAGCCATCGTGACTTGCTTCCCAGAACAGAGCAGAGGCCAGCATGATTGATGGCAGGTTTTGCAAACTCAATGGCCATATCAGGTGCCTTCAGACCTGGGCCTGGAAGAGTCTTCCCAGAGCAAGGTGCCATGGCATACCCGGGGATTTAGCTCAGTGGTTCTGGCACCTGCCACGAAAGCGAAAGGTCCCAAGTTCGATCTCCTGTACTAAAAACAGAGTGCATGCACAGGAACGGCGGACTGGTTACAAGAGGGGAGCCACGGTTTTTCTGGAGCTGGAACACCTGCACCCGGGTCACCCAGTGTTGCATCACCCCTAGCTGCACAACTTGGGTGAGTTACTTCTCCAAGTCTGAGTGCTTCCACATAAAAGGCGGGGTGCACAGCAGTCCTGCCCCCTGAGTTTGTTTTGTGAGTTCCAGTCGGTGATCAGGAGCTATTAACACGGCCACAACAACTGCTAGAGGATTAAGTAGTTTCACTAATAACTTTCTTTAGCTGTATTCTGAGACTCTGCTCACCACTAAGCAGGGTGGGCAGCAGAAAACACAAACCCCACCCACCCCCAGGGAACCTTCCCTACCAGCACTGTGAGTGAACTGAGCTTCATACGAACAGGGTTCATCTTGATCCCGTATTTGCAAAAAGCTCTCACAAGTCTCAGAAGCATTTAATATTTACTGTCGATTTGTAAGTTAACATTTCTAATGAAGAATTTCTAAAACTAACACATTAACTTTTTAAAGTTTTTTAATCGGCTGGCAACAGATCTGGAATATAACACTCCCAGCCCCCGGGTCTCTGCACCCACACGGGTCACTGTGTGCTCCAGAGAAGTTCTCCCCTTTCTCTCCAAGTGAAAAGCGAAGTAGATCCTTAGGGTCAAGGGACAGGAACCACCCATCAGACCAGCTTGCCGGTGAACTTGACTGGAAAGTAAAACAAAGTTTACCCAGGAAAGAGAAACCAACGTTCACCATCTCCCTCCTATTCCTTTCTATTTCTGAGCCGAATCTGAACTAGATTGTGGCCAACATATGATACCAACTTCCGAGAGTGGGAATAACAGGATTTGGGGATTCGCTGCTTTCTGGCAGGGCTCCTTAGGTTATTTTTAGCAAATCTTAAATTATCCTTTTTTCCCTTTTTTCTTTCTTTCTCTCCTTAAGGACATAAAGAGCAGAGTGGAACCAAAACGAAGTAAGGATCTTGACATGTGGAACGCAAACTGCCCACACCACCCAAGCTACAGGCCAGAAATGCTAAGCAAGCAGGCACCGTGTAGCAGAAGGCCGACTTTGGGGGCTCAGCGTCGGCACCCTACAAGTTCCCTTTCGCGTTCTCCAACGATTCAGCCAGACAAAGACCGCAAGTTCCCCGGCCCGGAGCTCCACACAGGCGAGGTCAGTCTCCCCGAATTAGGCCCACTCCCATCGCTGGGCGCCCCCCCAACCCCCGGCCGGGGTGGTGGGGGAGTCCCCAGGGTGTCCCAGAGGTGCTCCCATGTCCACCCGCAACGCCCCCACTCCCGCTCCCGCCCCGGGCTCCTCGGGGCTGCGGCCGGACCCTGGGCCCTCCCCGGCCCAAGGCTGCAGGCCCACGCGCCCAGCGCGCCCCTACCCCGGCTCCGCCAAGAGGCGTCGTCCAGTCCCGAGGGGGCGTCAGGGATCCTGGCCCCACGGCCCGAGCCAGGCTCTGATACCCACCCGGATCCAGCCGCCGGGGGCCGGATTTGCGCCGGCTCCGAGAGCGGACAACGCCGCCGCGGTCGCCACAGCGCTGCCAGTGAGGCGCGGCGGGGCGGGGCGCGGAGCGGCGCGCGCGAAGCCCGCCCCCGGCCCGCCCCGATCCTCCCGCGGTCCTCCCGCCCGGCCCCCGCGCTCCCGAATCTCCCTCCTGCGCCTGGGATCGGAGCCCCGCGCCGCCAAGGCGAGCCGGGACTCCTCATGGAGCGCTCGCCCGCTCGGTGCTGCCCTCTGCATTTACGTTTTTCATATTTTGGGGAAGACCGGACACCTGGCAGAGGGCCCTGGGCGTCGCTCCTCCACCGAGGAGTCCTCGCAGGACGCCTGAGGAGACGACGCCGAGTGCCCCAAGCTCCCACTCCGCCTGCCACCCGAGGGGCTCATAGCGGTCCTGGGGTCCCTGGGGCCTTGCAGTGCGGGTCACACGTAGATACTATGGTCGCCTTAATGAAACCGGGAGCAGATAGCGATGGGAACCACACACGTGTGTGCCGTAACGTGAGTGCAGCTTCAGACCGCGTTCTCCACGTGCACGCGAAAGGCACAATGGCCGCGCGCCCGACCGCCGGGGCCCTAGGTGCGCGAGGTCCCCGCCCCGCCCCGCCGGATGTTGACGGCGTCGCCTAGCAACGGGAAATGGCGCAGCCGGGCGACCAGGCTGGAGGGTAAGCCGGGCCAAGAAGACAGTGGGTCTCAGGGATGCCAGGCTACGCTCCTCTAGCCTTCCACGCCCAGATGGCCCAAGCGTCGTCCCCTTCCCCTCCACGACCCTCTTCTCCCCCTTTCCGGGACTTTCCGACCCCTTCCCGTCCACCGCCCCCCTCACCCTTCTCCGCTCTCCCCCCTCCCATTCCCGTAGTCCAAGCTCTCTGCTCCCTCTGAGACCCCGGCTGACGATCCCCGGGTAACCATGGCAACTGCCAGGCCTGGCTGTCCCGGCTGCAGAGTGCAGCACGGGTCCATGGGATGCTGCCCCAACCTCGCGCTGGCGACACTGGACATTCGCAGGGATCCGGACGGCCCAGCCCCGAGCCTCCCTCCTGCAAGAACGGATCCGGGTCACAGGCTGGCGGCTGTGGTGGTGGGGTGGGGACAGGCAGCCCGGTGGAAGACACAGGACTGCACTTTCTTTGAGCCCAGGGCGAACCCTAAGCACACTCAGAGAGGTTCGCAAGGGGAAGATCTACGCCCCAGTTCGGATCGGTTTTGCCTCGTGAAGGGTAAAAACGATATGAAGAATTTGATTTTTTTAAAACCCTAGACACTTCTATATCGTTTTATGTTTTCTACAGAAAGCATAGATTTTGCACCAAATCTCCGACTGTTACCAGTAACCAGTGATCTTGGAAGGAGAGGGAAAATCGCAGGGGTCGCACATATCTATATTCCTTTGATGGAGGTTCGCTTATATTTTACTTTATTAAGAATATTATAAATCATACAATAAGTAAATAGTTGAGCTAAGGCAGAGGCTGGAGCTTTGTTCTTGTGCAGCCTTCTGTGCTCTGTATTTCTTGTCCCCTGTTTTGTCCTGGATGCAGTTTGGTTAAGGTGGCTTTTCTGGGATGATCGCATGGTGCTATTCCCTCAGTGTTTTAATGATTGTTTCTTTATTCCTTTTTGGACCAAGCTTGTGACACCTGGGCTTGTGACAAGCACAGTCTAGTGATGGGACAGAGGCCTGATGGACAGCCTGGGGCAAGAGAGAATTCACAAGTGCTCAAACAGGTATAGAGTTCAAGGGGTGATACATGCTAACCATTCCACTGTTCCCCTCTGCAACCAGGTCTCCCCTGGAAGGCGGATCAACTTCTGAAGGAGAGGAGAGACCTGGTGATGAAGGCCATGCAGTAAGGCTCCCTGGGAGAAGGTGCTCTGGGTTGATGTGGACTGGGAGGCACAGGGACTGGGACTTGCTCAGGTCAGTTGCACGGTGATCCTTTTACCTAGCACTGGGACAAACGGTGCAGGTGCCAAGAAACCCATGTTCCTTCTACCTCACTTCAGAGTGTGGGCAGTTAGCCAGGAATACCAAGGATAGCCAACTCCTGATCATCCTTAGTTTCTCAGAAGCCCTTTCCTGTGCAAAGTGAGCACAAGGAATATGGACCTAATACAGCGCAGGCCATTCTCCCCCCAGACACGATATCCGTGCCGATGTGTCTTCCCCACAAGAACATTACACTGCTAAGCACGGCTCATCTAATCCTTTCTTCTTTGTATAAACACCCGGGTCTTTTCTGCCCCCTTTTTCAGGTGTCACCACTGGAGAACAGTGACTGGAAAAGTGAAGAGGCCACGGGCATCTCGGGCCCTTCTGCAGGGGAAATTGAGGCTGAGGGCAAAGTGGAAATAAAAGAGGAAGTAGGCATTGATGGGGCCGTGGGGACTGAAGGGGACTGTGAATCCACCCAGAAAGTGGAAACTGAAGAATATGAATCTGAGGTGGAAACTGCATCCCTTGAAGGACAAACTAGTTCAGAGCTCCTGTATTCAGACGTCAGTCCTCAGGAAGTGCTGGGAGATGATGCTGGCTCTGAATATCTGTACAAAGCCAGCCATGATTTCTCCCGAGAGGCTGGTGCATCGGAACCAGAGGTTGTCTCCAGAGAGCCGTCCCAGCCCGAGGGCCCGGATGCTTTGGGATCAATAGCAGGCCCCTTGGTGAGTAGCCCGGGTTCTGTTCAGTGTCCATGTGGTTCTTTGCCTCATGTATGGAGCTTAAAGAATAACCAAAACCTGCAATCCCCATTCAGGACATGTTAGCAAACATAGGTCTCGGAATCTGCTATGCAATGTGGACAGATCCTGTACTCCCATCAGTGTTCCTAGACCCGGGTCTGGTTGGTGTCATTGTGTTGCCACCATCCATGTAAGGGCGCCCAGGTTACCAGTCTTCCAGAGCAGCTCAGTCCAGTCCAGTCCAGTGGACATGAGCCACCTAGGGTCATGTGCTCATTTGAGGAGCACTTGTCATATGGCTTTTGAGGAGGAGCTGGGTTGTTAATTTTTAAAATTTCATATTAATTTATGTTTAAATAGCTAGCTGTGGCAAGTGGCTAAATCCTGGACAGTGCAGTTCTAGATCAAAACAATGAGAAAACAGTCAGGGTGGTGGCACACACCTGTGATCCCCATGACTGGGAGGCCGAGGTACAAGGATGGCAAGTTCGAGGCCAGGCTGGGCTACCTAGCGGGACCTTGTCTCAAAAGAAGATTTTTTAAAGGGGCTGGGGATGTAGCTTGGTGGTAGAGCGCTTGCCTAGTATGTGTGAGACCCTGGATTCAATTTTCTTCTACAAAAAGAAGAAAGAGGAGGAGGGGGAGGGGGAGGGGGGGAAGGGGAGGGGGGGAGGGGAGAAGGGGAGGGGGGGAGGGGAGGGGGAGGGGGGGAGGAGGAGGAGGAGGAGGAGGAGGAGGACGAGGACGAGGAGGACGAGGACGAGGACGAGGAGGACGACGACGACGACGACTGGAAAGTGTGTTGCTATATTACCCGGAAGTACTCAGGCCTCACTGCTATTTGCCCAGATGTTCCAGTAACAACTTTTATAGCAAAGAGATCACACCCAGAGTCACATCTCTAGTCTCCCCTGTTTCTCCTTGACTTTGATGACCTTGACCCTAGCAAAGATCACAGGCCAAGTTTTGTTGTTGTTTTTGCAATACTGAAATTGAGCTGAGAACCCAGGGTGCTTTACCACTGAGATACGCCCCCAGCCCTTTTTATTTGAGACAGGGTCTTGCTGAGTTGCCCAGGCTGACCTTGAAGTTGCGATCCTACCGCCTCAGCCTCCTGAATCACTAAGATCACAAGTGCACGTCGCCACATCCAGCCCAAGGCCAGCAATCTTGTAGAATGCCCCCTGGTTGGATTCACTGGTGTTTCTAGTTGTGGCCCCCTGCCTTCAGAGAACCAACACGCCCCTGTGGGTTCCAGGTGCCCCTCCTTAACACATTCACGCCCGGGTCTCCACTCAAGTGAAAAGGGCCAGGCTTCCCCCTTGTGGAGTAATTCTTTCCCTCCTTGTATTTAGTGATGATTTCTCAGGAAGGTACATTTTTGTTTAAAACAGGTAAGTGAAGGGGGGAATCTAAATGATACACTGTATATCTCTGAAACCAATGAAAACTTTCTAAGCACATGTGAAATAAAAAATAAAATAAATGAATATTTATTTATTTAGAATGAGAAAGAAAAATCACAACAGATTACTACCATTTATTTAGGTCTGCTTTCTGTTCCATAATGTGTACTGGTGCTCAACATCTTTTGCCAGATTTATCCCTAAGCATTTCTCACTTTTGGGTGCTGATGTAAGTGGTTCCCAGCTTACAGAAATGCAATAGTTTGTTATATTCTCCAATACAGCTAAACTCCGTTATTAGGATACTTTGCTTGGAGAATCCATAAGCTTTTTAATTAAAAAAACGGTCCTTTTGTCTGAAAAAAAAAGACAACCTCTTCTTTTCTGCTCTGTGCACTTTTCTTTCTTTTCCCTGCCTGCTTACATTGGCCAGACCCTCAAGTGCAATGCTGGGGCTGGGGATTAGCCCAGTGACCCTGCACCTGCCTTGCAAGCACAAGGTCCTGAGTTCGATCCCCAGTACCACACCAAAAAAGTGCAATGCCGAATAGAAATGGCATGGGTGACATCCTTGTCTTGCTTATTTTCTTATGGATTTATTAATGTTTTTATTTAATTTGAGACCCCTAGCTGCAGGCTCACAATGGCAGGAGCACGTACAGGAGGAAGCAGGGAGGGGCAGGCTGTCCCCAGCAGAACTCAGGGGTTCCAGGGTGCTTCTTTCTGAGAACACGCTACTGCTGACTTAAGAACCTCCCACATCTTAAAGGTTCTGCCACATCAATAGTGTCACCCTGGGGACCAGGCTTTACTCATGAGAGCCTTTGGGGGAGCACAGTTAAGCCATTATAAACCCCAGCAGCCCTCAGTGATCAGCCTTGTTGTTCTCCCCATAGAAGGGACCCCAGCAGGACTTCCAGCAGAAAGCCTTTCCTATGGGCTCACAGCACAGCTTCAGGATGAACCAAGAGAGCAGCGTGGTGCCCTCGGATGAGGAAGAGCTCTCCTTGAGCCCAGAGGAGCCCTTTGAGCAAGAACCAGGTACCCTCATGTAGGGAACAGGGAAAGGGGACGTTACTAGAACCTCTGCAGTAAGTCCTAGTCTCCTTTGAGCCACCACAGCACAAGGCGAATTGACTTATACAAAAAGGGTAGAAAAAAATGAGACTTTGAGAAGAAGCTGAGCTTTGGGCCTGATCAGTGCTGCTCTGGGCAACAGACACGAAAGCCCCCAAACCTGCCACCTTTTATTTAGTAAGAGACACAAATGTAACAGATGACACAGGACAGCCAGTTCAGTACAAGGGGAGGAACAAATGTAACAGATGACCGGGGGTGGGGGTCGGGGGGGGGGTGTCCAGCAGAAATCCTAGAACAACGAGGAACTATGCAGATGAAGATTTTGTTCCTCCCAGGATCTCTTCTTGTCCTGAAGCATCACAGCATCACCAGACCATTGAGGCCCTAGCTGTGACCAGAGGCCAAAATGGAGCCATGTCTCAGAATGCCATAGCTGCCCTGTAGGCAGGAGAACTAGGCCTAATCAAATGATTTTCCCTGAAGTTATGTAGAGTTATTCCCCACACCCTCACACCTACTGCCATTGTCCTGGCAACAAGACAAGCCACCTGCACATCCCCTTCTCTGCAGGTGAGGCTGTCCACTTGGCCACTGCTGCCTTGTTACCTGTAGGGCTGCATATTCATTAGCTTTCCCGTTGCCGGACACAGTAACCAACACTCACAACTTAAAGGAGAGGTTTAATTTGGCTCATAGTCTCAGAGGATTCAGTCCATGGTCTCCTGGCTCCAAGGCAGGACCATGATAGTGGGAGGCCAAGGTGGGGCACAGCTGCTTAGTTCATGGCAGTGGGAACAGAGGAGGGAAGTAGCACCAGAGGGGAAGGGGTGAAGGACCAGACATAGACCCAAAGCCTTCATAACCCAGATACACCCAGGACTGTGTCCACCAGTCCCCCGCACATCTCCCAATCCAGCCAAGTTGACACAGTCTTACGCGTCACAGGCCGTGAGGCTAAGGATGAAATATCAGCCACAGACATGGGTAAGATTTATGGAGCATTTACTCTCTTTGACTCCATTTTATCCTTACACTAACTCAGGGCAGTAGAAGCCATCCTCCACTGTGTAGCCGAGGACCAGAGAGCCACTCGTAACGTACCCAAGCAAGCAACAGAATGGGGTCTTAATGGAGGACCCGTGAGGATCTGACCCGCAGCCCCTAACTGCCACCTCTCCTGGGGTCAGGAAGAAGAGCCTGGTGGCAGCATCTCCCACCTGTGCCCCATTTGCTGAGTGCCAGGCCTGCCCTGCACACCCACATGGATGGAAGAGCAGATTGGGAGATTGCTTATTCCCTGGGATGCAAATGCACAGATGGTACAGGCCACAAGGCCTAGTTATTCATGAGTGACACAAGGGGCTGGGAAACCTGACTTTTTTTTTTGGTACCAGGGATCGAACTCGGGACCTTGCGCTTATGAGGCAGGCACCAGAACCACTGAGCTAAATCCTGGGCACAAGGGGCTGGGAATATAGCTCGATGGTAGAGTGCTTACCTAGCATGCTTGAAGCCCTGAGGTCAATCACTAGTAGGGAAAAATAATAATAATGACAATAAAATAAATGAATGACATGAAAATAGTGCATGTCTGACTAGTAAAAAACCGAACAGGGACATCTCCAATCTGCAGGACAGAAAAGCTGTAACTAGAGACTCATTTATAATTTCCTTTGTTTTAATTTTGTCAGCTTGTTCTAAATTTTATAAAACCTCAGGTCTAGTCCTTCAGTAATGAGCCTGCTTTCTCTTCACTCCTCGTAGAATAACTATCTACAGAGTAAGTTGCCTTCCTGCCTACCTTTAAAATGTGATTCTTTCTCTGGAATACATTGGAAGGCCCTACAGAGAGACCATAAAAAACTTCTGAGTCCTCTTCCCTTTCTCCTGAAGTACTGGGGATTGAATCCAAGGCCTTTGCACCGAGCTATATTCCCAGCCCTTTATTATTTTGAGACAGAGTCTCTCTAAATTGCTTAGTTGTGCCGGCTAGACTCAAACTTGCAATCATCCTGCCTCAGTTTCCCAGGGTGCTGGGATTACCGGCGTGTTTCCAGGCCTGGCAGCCCCCCTCTGTTTGTGTGGCTTTTCTTTCTCTTTGTCCTCGAACAGCAGGGGAATGGGACTACTTTTGCTGCCAGCTCCCCTGAATATAATGATCTGGCACTCTGTCAACTCCTTGATGACATCTTCACTCTCTCCTGCGATCTCCCCAGAGGATGCTGATGCCCACTCTCAGGAGGAAGCGTTGCTGGACCAGGCCCAAGAGTTAAGCCCTGAAGAAGGGACTTCAGTGGAGAGGATAGAGTCGGAGGGCAGTGACGAGGTGGAAGGCGAGGGATCCCAGCTGGTGGTTTTGGACCCAGACCACGTAAGACAGTGTAGTGCATTCAGGGTTTTGCTTTCCCTACGCAGGCCCTTTTCTGCCCTCTTACCTCCAGGCCGTGTCCTTGTCACTGCGCTCTGCATGTTTGCCTCTTGCTTTGTCAAGTGTGTTCTTTTACATTGAAATACCTAAAGTATGCATCTCCTAACCTCAGCTCTGCTGACTTTTGGCGCCAGATTATTCTCTGGTGGGGCCCACCTGGGCTTCATAGGATGCTGGGCAGCACCTGTGGCCTCCACCCACGACATGCCAGCAGCACGGATGTCTCCAGACCTTGTCGAATGTGGGGGGTGGATGAGGGCCGCTGCCTTGGGAGTACCAACCAGATTGCAGCTCCTCACCCCAGGCCCTGGCAAGCAGCATAGGCAGGCCTCGGTGGGAGCGGCCCATTTGGAAAGCTGTGGTGCTCCTCCTGGTGCTGGGGGAAGAAGGAGCCCTAGCAAGTGCTCTGGGTACCCATTCCACGATGGCATCCTGGCCGCTGCTCACCACCACCCTCTGACCCCTGGTAAAACTCAGACGACCAACCAGTTCGCAGTGCTCTTAGTTTCGCAGTGCCTGGGATGGTGGGACCAGCAGGTGCCTCGAATTTGTACCTTGGAGAGGAGGCCTCCCAGGCAGAAGTGGGGAGTCCCCTCCCCCATACACACAGGCACTCAGCCTCCGCCCTGGGTGCGACTGGTGTAACCAGTGGTTTTCTGTTGTTTTAGCCCCTGATGGTCAGATTCCAGGCTGCCCTGAAGAGCTACCTGAACCGCCAGATAGACAAGCTGACGCTGGAACTTCAAGAGCTGGTGCGTATAGGTCCTGTCATCTCCCGGCCAGGCTGGGCACAGTCCCTTGACCCTGTTTCTCTCTCTCTGGGGCAGGAGGTGGCCAACAAGCAAAGCCGAGCCCATCATCAGGAGCTGGGTGTGAATCTCTACGGGGTTCAGCAGCACCTGGCCCGCCTGCAGATGCAGCTGGGGAAGAGCCAGGACCGCTACGCCTTCGCTGCGGGTGAGAGGAGACGCAAGGAGGAGGAGCTGCAGGAGGTGCGGGCGCTCTATACCAAGACCTGGGCAGCTGCCAACGAGGAGCGGAAAAAAGGTAAGGCGTGGCATTCCCCATGGTGCAACCCCACGTATGGGTCCCTGTGCCGATGCGGGACGGAGCAAAGCAAAATGTGTGTGCGTCCCGGAAGGGTTCCATTTCTGTAAAGCACTTTGTTGGACAAAGCAGCAAAGGGCGAAACCCACCGTCATAAACCCACCAATCTGGTGTAGACACACATCCCCAGGGAGGGGCACGGAGGGAGCACAGAGCAGGATGTGAGGCTCTGGGCCAGCGCAAGAGGCCATGGAAGCGCACGAAGGCTGCGCCTGCCTGAGCCAGGGCCCCAGGCCCGAGCCCTGGGGCTTCGTGGGAAAGAGGTAGCTTGGGCGGGGAGGCTGAGAGCCTGTGTCACATTGTAGACAGCGTCCCTGCTGAGCCCATGCCCTCAGTGTGTGGCATGTTTTGCAAAGGAAATAGGCAAGAAGTTATGAAAGTCCGTGTCCGTCAGGCAGCCTTTGGAGGGGCCAGGCAGTAGCCAGCACCACACAAGGTCACGGCAGGAAATCAGGAAAGACAGGAAATCAGGAAAGACGGGCCTTAGGATAGGCCCAGCTGGAATTTAAACACACCTGGACACAGCCGGTGAGATTTCCAGAGTCCAAGGGCCAAGGAAGAAATGCTGCAGGCTGGTAGGCAGGAGGAGCAGACTGTACTCAAGTCTGGGGCTCGGCCAGCTGCCCGAGGAGCTGGGGAGCTCCAAACCCCACACCAGCCAGCCCGGACCTCTGATCTGGTTGGGGAAGGCCAGGCATTGTTTGTTTCTTGCTTTTCTTTTTTTTTGGTTTGTTTTGCCATTGTGCTTTTTCTGCAATCCTAACCCATAGTAACTAGTACCAGGGTTTTATTAAAGGTAGCTTTTCAACGTATCAGGTCTTCAAGCCCTTCTTCAGGATCAACTAAAAGCAAATACTCCCATCTTATAAAATGGCAGCTTTCGCATTGAAATTTCAGTATATCAACGTGACATCATGAACAGGACACTTTGGAATAAAACTGTAGTCAGGATATATTAACTGTTAATCTAATCATTATGTGCTCCACAAATTGTTTTGGAAACAGCTTATGGCAATTTGAGTCTAAAAACTCAAGGATTGGTAGTTATTGTGTGCAGCTTTAAAATTGCATTAGTGGAACAGAAGGATGAAGGAAGAGCATGGGCAAAGGTCAGTGACACAGGTAGCCTTTGCATCACCAGAAACAATTTTGAAAGCCCATCTGACTTCACCTTAAACAGAGAGGAATGTGTCTGACATCAGTGTTGCCTTTCTGGTCTTTTTCTAGAATTCAAAGAAATGATACTCTCCAACACTCAAAAAAAGAATGGAAAGGGAACTTTCTAGTTCTTTTTTTTTTAAACAGCAGCAGAGTAGTCTATATTTACTGAAGGTACAAGTATTTTTAATGGAATTAAGTATTCATAATGGGACTGATCTCTGGTTCAATATTGCAGTGCAGCCGTTTCTACATTTCCCTTTCTGAATCTGACCTCTGCTTTCTTTTTTTCTTTTTAAAGTCATTTTATAGTGTCTCTGCAGTATAAATCCAAGGATCATAGAGAATATTTACGTGGAGTTAGAAATTCTCAAAATTTTCTAAGCATTACGATTATCAGGAGCTTGATAAAAATGAACACCACTCTGAGGACTGCTTTCATGGCCCAACCAAGCCTTTCCAGGTCTTCCATGTTTTCTCCTAGTCAAATCCTGTCAACCTTCGAGTCCAGCCTAAGTCACACCTCTGAGAAAGCCCTTGCCAGGTTGTTCCAGTCCGAGATGTTCTCTAAGCCTCTTAGAGCAGTTATTTGATGAGACATTTTCTTTTTTTCTTTGTGTTTTTTTTTTTGGATGGATCTCAGGACCTTGCGCTTGCAGGGCAGGTGATGGAACCACTGAGCTAAATCCCCGGCCCAGAGACATTTTCAATATTATGTATTATTAATATATTATGATGCAATATTATTACATTTTAAATGAAACAACATAATTGATTTGTCATTTGGAGATATTGGGACTCAAAAATCTGTTTTAGGCTCAATTTATTTCAATACTGACTTTAATAGTTGTACCTGGAAACCTGTGAAATTTCAAAAGTTCAAGGGAAAGATGTCATGATGGGCTCTTACTAAATTATGTTATCCATTTTGCAATATCACCCGCCCATTTGGATAAAAGATTTTGTAGACATTTTGTTGAAATTCAGTATAGTTATTCCTTGTCTGATCAATCAGTTCTCACAAGCTAGTCATTAAAATTTGCATTTTTAAAACACAGGTAATATATTTACATGGTACAATATCCAGGAGTGAAACAAATGAGTCTCCCTGCAGCTTTCTTTTTAGTCATTGTTTCTGTCTCCCTGAGACAACCAATTCTATTCATACCTGGGTATTTAAAGCATGTATAAGTTATTTTCTATACTTACTACAATACTGAATGAAGAGGGACGTGGTTGTCCCATACCATACCCCTCCACCTGTCTCACCTTTATTTGATCAGAATTTCACTAGTAACTGCTTAATATTATGGCTGTAGTTATAAATAGTATGGTGCATGGGCCAAAGTATGCTCAGAATCACTCTTCCTTCCTCACATAATCTGTTCAGTTTTTGTTTTTAAAGTCACCAGCTGCTAGGAATGCACTGGAGCTTGTGTTGGCCTCAGTACAGCAACAATCTGCTCTTAGCCCTTGGGCTTGGCCTTTGGGAGGTGAAATAGCTGACTGCCTCCTTTTCTATCCTTTTTAGCAGTCTTGAAGTTGTACCCAGTGAATAAACATCAGATGTTTCAGATAAACGTCAGATTTAGGCAGATTAACATTTGCAGCATTAACAAGGCCAGAATGTTAGTTAAGGTAATATAACTAAAGTAATACTAATTGCTAAAGTAAACCCCCACATTTCAGATGCTTAATGGGGTAGTTTATATAATTCCTGCTGGGCACAGTTTCTCATCATAACTTCATACTTTGACACAGTAATCATCCTGAGACATTCCTTCATTGCTTCAGTTTATGAGCTTTTTATGGTTTTAGGACCCCATGTTTGGTGAGATGCATCCTCTGATGTTGTCCTTGTGCCTTCGTACCCTTGAGTCTTTCAGGGTTCCAAATCTGTGGGCCTTTTCTGCAGCAAAGAATGGCTGTCAGAACTGTGCTTACAGTGGCACAAGTCACAAAGAGTATCTCCTTCAAATCCTGGCTGCCCAGGAAGAGAAGAGTCTTCATCTAGCTAAGCTGAATTTCTTGGTGTAGCCTCAGCTGGTAGTGTTATTGTGCAGAGACCCTGCATGCTCTGTTGTGTCGGCAGTGATGCTCTATCCACTTGGTAATAAAAAGAGCTCGGTAGTTGCCTTGCGTTTCTGCTGGTGCAGACACTTTTGTGCAGTGGGATGATGAGATGAGCTTTTGGGGACACCTGGACTTCGAGGTCCCATATTTTCCAGAGGTGATGCAGATGCCTTTGGAAACTGATGGCTTAGTGGTTGGACTCTCTGGAAAGGCTGCCTGACCTGTGAATGAGAAGACTTGAGATGTGCTTCTTGAAGTTCGGTTAGGGAGCCTTCCTGGTGGTAGAGCTGCTAGAGGTTAGGCCTTCTGCTGGGATCCCAGAGTTTGTAGTCGTATGATCAATTTTATATAAGCATAGAGGACCCTTTCTACTTTCTCACCTCCTGCCCAGTGGCACGATCCTGCTCTACCTAGCACCATCAGCCTGGTCCCAAATGTCACCTGGCTTCTCCGCTCCATCTAGTTCCTTGCATTTTTTTTGTTGTTTTAAAGCCTTTCAGACCATTGCAAAGAGCAGACAGGGCAGGGAGTCACTGATCTAAGGGGAAGGGCAGCCCTCGAAGACTCTGGACATTTCAGGGGCCTCACCCAGCTCAGCCAGAATGCTCAGATGAGCTCCACGCCTGCAGGGTGTTGTGTGCAATTTCATAGACAACACCGAGGACAGACATCCTACTCAAGAAGCTTTAAGGAGCAAGTAAGCCAAAAGAAGTAGGAGAAATTAATAAAGACAATAAGCTGACGCTGATGAAATTATATAAAAAGAAATTGAATTGACTTGATAAATAAAATTGCTGGTTTTTTTAAATGGCCATGAACTTGAAGTACTTCTGGCATGTCCCCAAAAGAGAAAAGGGGGATTATACAAGGAACGTACATGTTGGAATTGAGAACAATTCAGAGGAATTATCACTTTTGTTTCAAGGCAGTTATAATTCGTACTGATTGCATCATTGAAGAAACGTAAAGTATGGGCCAAAGTCCTGAGGGCCAGCATTTAAAGGTGTTAAGGGACAGTCCTAGTAGCCCTTCAAGGAATATCACTTTTGGGGTTACTCAGCCATCCAGGGGCAAAAATTGGGGCCACACCCCCAGTCTTGTGTCAAAATGCTCGGCACAATGCTTGCTGCAAAAACTGACAACACATGAATCCAGACGACCATGAAGCAGTCCCATTTATGAAGTGTGAAAATCCTAAGCATCATCAAATTAAGCTTCTGCAGTATATTGAAGGAAAAATAACCCAAAGCCATGTAGGGTTCACTTCTGGAATTCAGGACTCATTTGTCATAAGCGATCTACAAATTTAACACATATGTTAACAAATTAAAGGCAGGGAAAAAAGCTTTCCAGATGGGTGCCAAATGGGCGTTTGATAAAACCTATTCGTCCCAAACCAGGACAGGCGGTGAGTTCTTCATACATTTATCAGAAACTTCAGGACAGGTTCACTCTGTGGAAAGCGCTGGGATGAACGCTGAGACAGCAGGAAGACACGGAGCACAAAGGAGGTGTCGATTTGGAAATGAGCTGTTGACATTGTCGCCCACCACCAAGAACACCGCTGACACCTAGAAGGGTCACAGTAACTATGAGAAACTGCTAGAAACACAGGTGTAAGAAATCAGGAAAGTACCCGAGTAGTTTTCTTCTATCTGAGCAGTACCCAGTTAGGAATTAGAATTTTAAAAAATGTATCCATAATAGTGGTAACAACTTAAGAATTGCAACTGCAGGATACATAGGGTTAAACCCAAGAAGAAGTGATTGAGGCTGTCTAGAGAAAAACAAACTTCACTTCAGGACGAAGAACAGATTTCAATAAATAGAATGGTTGCGTCCCTGGACCAGGAGATTCATAATATAAAAAACATAATTTCTGGCCGGGGATTTAGCTCAGTGGTTTCGCCGCCTGCTGCGCAAGCACAAGGACCCAAGTTCAATCCCCGGTACCAAAACAAAACAAAACAAAAACATAATTTCTCTTCAAATTAAAAGTACAACTAATGGATTCTAATCAAGATCCATAACGGGATGTTTAAAAATTTTTTAGTTTAGTTTATTAGTACGTATGCGTAATGCATAATGTTTACTTTCTCTGTAGGAAGTTGGTACATGCACATAGCACATCACAGTTCTCTTATCATCCCTTCTCCCTCCATCTCCTGATACCCTTCCTCTTTGAGAATGATTTATCTCCCTCTTCCTGTTTTTTTTATTTGGGGGGGTACTGGGGATTGAACTCGGGGACCTTGCGCTTGTGCGGCAGGGGGCAGCACCACTGAGCCAAATCCCCGTGCCCCCCCCACTTCCTGTTATCTATCTTTTATTTTGTTCTTCATTTTTACTCTGAGTTTCACATATAAGAGAAACCATGTGATTTTAAGCTTGTGTGTCTGACTTATTTCACTTCACATTATGTTACATCCATTTACGTATGAATGCCTCAAGTTTATCTTTATGGCAGTGTAATACTCCATTGTGTATAACTACCACATTTCCTTATCCATTCATCTGTTTATGAACATATATACTGTTTCCAAGATCTAGCTATTATAAATTGTGCTGCTATAAACATGGGTACATATGTATCTCAGTAATATGATGATTTTAACTCTTTTTGGGAAGAAACCTAGAAGGGGAATAGCTGGGTCAAATGAAATTTCTCCTTTCAGTTTTTTGAGGAATCTCTGCACTGATTTCCTTAGTGGTTGTACTAGTTTACACTCAACAATGTAGAAGTCCTTTTCCCCCTACCTCCTCACCAGCATTTGTTATTATTAGATTTTTTGATGATAGCCATTCTTTCCGCGATAAGAATCTGAGTGTAGTTTGAAGTTCTCTGATGGCCAGCAATGTTGAGCATTTTTTCATGTATGTATTGGTCATTTGTACTAATTCTTCTGAGAAGTGTCTGTTCATTTCAGTTGACTGTTTTTAATTAGCTCTTTTATTTTTGGGAATCTAATTTTTTGAGTTCTTTGTATATCACTGATGTTAGTGTGCTGTCCATGAAATAGCAGCAAAGTATTTTTCCCATTCTGTAGATTGTCTCTTCACTCTATTGGTTGTTTCTTTTGTTGTGCAGAAGCCTTTAAATTTGATATATGATTCAATTGTTGATTCTCGGTATTAGATCTTGTGCCATTGGGGTTCTGTTCAGAAAATCCTTTCCTATGCCTGTGTCTTCAAAAGTTGTACCTATTTTATCTTCCAGCAGATTGTTTCTGTTTCAACATTTAGATCTTTGATTTTTTTTTTTTAGTTTAGTACATGGTGAGAGATACAGGTCTAGATTCGATCTTCTAAACGTGGATAGCCAGTTCTCCCAGTGCCATTTATTAAAGAGATTATCTTTCCTCCAGTGCATGTTTTTGGCTCCTTGTCAAAGATCAAATAGCTGTATGTGCCAGGGGTTGTTTCTGCTTCTTCTATTCTGTTCTCCTGATCCACATGTCTGTTTTTGTGCCAGTACCATGCTGTTTTAATCAGGGTAGCTTTGTAATATAACCAAGTCTGGGATGTGATCCCACTTGTTTTACTTTTGTTACCCAGGCTTCCTTGTGCTATTCTAGATCTCTTCTGATTCCATATAAATTTTAGGATTGTTTTCTCTAGCTCTGTGAGAAATGACATTGGTGTTTGACTGGGATTGCATTAAATCTATATATCAGCTTTGCAGATATAGCCATTTTGATTATGTTGGCTTTGCCTATCCAGGAACAGTGTATATCTTTCTATTTTCTGATGTCCTCCTTGATTTCCTTTTTCAGAGTGATGTAATTCTCATTGTAGAGGTCTTTCACTTCCTTAGTTAGGTTACTACCTAAGTATTTAATTTTTCTTGGTGCTGTTGTGAATGGTGTTCCTTTTTTAGTGAGTTCATCATTAGTGTACAGAAATGCTATTGATTTTTGTGTGTTTATTTTGTATGGTTATCAATTCTAAGAGTCTTTTGGTGTTTTTTAGGTCTTGTAAATAAAGGGTCATGTCATCTGCACGCAATGACATTTTGACCTTGTCCTTTCCTATACGTATCCCTTTTATTTCTTTCTCTTGCCTGATTGCTTTGGCTAATGTTGCAAGGACTATGTTGAATGAGAGTGGTGATAATGGACATCTCTGTTTTGTTCCTGATTTTAGAGGGAAGGTTTTCAATTATCCCCACCTTAATGTGATATCAACAGTAGGTTGGTCATAAATGGCTTTTATCATGTTGAGATAAAGACCTTCTATACCTATTTTCTTCAGTTTTGTTTTTTTAAATCAGGAATGGTTGTTGGATTTTGTCAAAGGCTTTTTCTGTCTATTAAGATGATCATGTGATTTTTGTCCTTCTGTTTATGTGATGAATTACATTTATTGATTTGCGTATGTTGAACCATCCTTGCATCCCTGGAATGAAGCTTACTTGGTCATGGTGTATGATCTTTTTGATGATTTGTTGCATTCTGTTTGCCAGTATCTTGTTAAGGATTTTTGCACCTATGTTCATTAGAGAAACTGGCCTATAGTTCTCTTTTTTGGTTGGATCCTGGTCTGGTTTTGGGATCAGGATAATATTAACTTCCAAGAATGATTTTGATTATACTTCTTCCATCACAGTTTCATTAAAAAGTTTGAGGAGTATTGGTATTAGATCTTCTATAAAGTTCATGTAAAAGTTGGCTGTGAATCTATCAGGTCCTGGGCTTTTCTTAGTTGGTAGTTTTTCTCTTTCTTTCTTTTCTTTTCTTTTCTTATTATTGCTTCAATATCATTGCCCATTATTGGATTGCTCAAGATTTTTAAGTCTTACTGATTTAGTTTTGGCAACTTATATGTATCTATGAATCTCACCATTTCTTCTGAGTTCTCCAATTGCTTGGTATATATGTTTGTGAAGTAGTTACTAATAATTTTCTGGATTTTGGCAGTGTCCATTGTGATTTTACTTTTTTCATTTCTATTTGCATTAATTTGTGTCTTTCCTTTTTTTTTGTAAGATTGGCTATGGGTTGTTGATTTTGTTTATTCTTTCAAAAAAACAGCTCTTCAATTCATTGATTCTTTATATTGCTTTTTTAGTCTCTGTTTCATTAATTTCTACTCTGATCTTTATGATTTTCTTCCTTCTGCAAGCTCTGGGTTTGGATCATTCCTGTTTTTCTAAGATCTTGAGATGCATCATTGGGTTATTTATTTGGGCTTGTTCTTTCTGATGTGAGCACTCACTAATATTCACAGCCTTGTAGGGCTGCTTTCATTGAGTCTCATAAGTTCTGGTATGTTTTACTTGCATTATCATTTAATTCTAGAAACTGTCATATTTCTTCTTTAATTTTGTCTGTGACCTATTGATTATTCAAGAGTGTGTTGTTTAATTTCCATATGTTTGTATAGTTTCTGTTGCTGTTGATTTTGTTTGATTGCACTGTGATCTGATGATATGCATGGTAAAATATTGATTCTTTTGCATTTAGTTAGTCATGTTAGTTAGTCACATATTAGCTAGTATGTGGTCTATTTTGGAGAAAGTACCATGTGCAGCCAGAAAGGATGTGTATTCTGTTGTTTTTAGATGGAACACTCTGTATGTATCTATTAAATCCATCTATTCAAAGATTTAGTTCAATTCTGATATTTCTTTATTGATTTTTTTAGTTGGTCTGACTATTTGAGATAGTGAGGTACTGAAATCCCCAATATAATTGTGTTGATATTTACTTGATCTTTTCTTTTCTTTTTCTTTCTTTTTTTATTTTTTTGGTACCAGGGATCGAACTCAGGACTTTGCACTTGTGAGATAAGTGTGGTGTCACTGAACTAAATCCCCAGCCCTGATTTTTATTTTCCATTAGAGTTTGTTTATAAAGTTGGGGCCACCATGGCTTGGTGCATAAATGTTTGTAATTATTATCTCTTGTTGTTAAATAGTTTCACTAACCGATATGTAATGTCCTTCTGTGCCTGTTTGGATCAGTTTTGGCTTGAACTCCACTTTGTCTAAAACTAGGATCGCTACCCCTGCTTGTTTTCAGGTACCCATTGCTTGGAATATTGTTTTCCATCCTTTGATTTTTAGTCTCTGAATTTCTTTTTTGTTTTAAATGTGTTTGTTGTATACAGCGTATCATTGGATTTTCTCTCGATATATTCTGCTAATCTGTGTCTTTTGATTGGTGAATTGAGTCCACTTACATTGATAGTTGTAATTATAGGTATTGATTTATTCCTGTCATTTTATTAATTTCTTGTTGCTGTTTTGCCTTTTTTTTCCCCCCTTCTACTTAACTGCTACCCCTACCTGAAGTACTCATTTTATTGGATCTTCGGCATTGTTAGCTTCATCATCTCCTTCTAGGATATTCTTGAGAATTTTTTGGAGTGTTGGTTTGGTGGTCATGAATTTTTTAGGTTTTCTTTTTCATGGAAGTATCTTATCTCTCTGTCAATTTTGAAAGATAATTTTGCAGGATGTAACAGTCTGGGTTGGAAGCTGTTTTCACTAAGAGTTTAAAAGGTAAGTAAGACAAACTCCCACTCTGTCCTATGCTGGGCATTCATGTTTTGCATCTCTTCCTTATCTCCAGTAGCTATTGTTTAGTGTCTTCTCTAGACTTTCTGATCACTTGTTTCATAAAGTCATTATCTGATTAGTTATATCTTCTTTAAAATTTCCAAGTTCTTTATTGAACTATTTTACCTCCAGTGATACCCTTTCAGACCTATCTGCCGTGTGACTTATGATTTCTTCCCCCTCAATGCCCCCTGAATTTTTGTGAAGGAGTTGAGAGTTTTTGGAGGCATTTTGTTGCCTTGTCTTTTCGTATTTCTGTTTTGTGTGCATGCGTGCATGTGTGTGTATGTACATGCTGAGGTTTGCAAGTTCTTTGGCCCAGTGTGGTGTTCTTTGGAAGTGAGCCACAGTATTATGACCCCCAATCAATCTAGATATTGGCATAGAAAACCAATTGCCAACCACTACTATGTCACCTTGGCTACAATAGTAAATTCAGCCACAATAATGGCATCAAATTTCAACTGGCTATTGACAAACCCTAGGAACCACTCATGAACAACCCTGTCTTTGTTACTTTTCTCATTGCTGAGACAAATACCGGACACCTAAAGTTAAAGGAGAAAAGGCTTATTTCGGCTCACTGTTTGTAGAAGTTTCAGTCCATAATCAGCTGGTTCCAAAGCAGGACAGCAGAGCAGAGGGGCGTCACAGAGGAGAAACAGTCCATGGCAGGGCAGAGAAGGCAGAAGGCAGCAAGCAGCAGCAGCAGAAGCAGCTGCCCACCTCCTCCCTTTTATCCCTTCTAGGCTACCTGCCTTTTTTTTTTTTTTTGTACCAGAGATCGAACTCAGGTCCTTGTGCTTGCAAGGCAGGCAGCAGAACCATTGAGCTAAATCCCTGGCTTGCTACCTGCCTTTTGAGTGGTGCCATTCACACCCAACTTGGGCCTTCCCATCATACACACCCAGAACTGTGCTAAAGCAATAGTAATTTAGTAATCACACCCTTTAGTATTCCCAGCATCACACATTTGAGATCCAGCCACCTCCAAAAAACCCCACCTATGACTGCAAGAGACTTTGAGCTGACATGTAGATACAGCCCATAACAAGCCCTTAACCAAAACAAAGAGGACTATGATTTAAGTGAAGATAATTAGGCCCTGCTTATATTGACCTATAGTAATTCAGACCATTAATTTCTGCTTGATGTGGGCAGCAGTGCCAGAGTGCAAACATGCCACTAAACTAAATGCCTTCTTCTTGAGGACTGCCCACTCTGATGATTACTCCCACAGGACCTGGCCTCCCACATCAGAATGAGGCCCTGTGATCTTCCTGGTCTGAGCCCTGGCCTCCCAGGTGATCCCAGCAGATCTCTGTTTAGCTCTCATCCTCTTCAAGCCCCTCTCCTAAGGTTGTCTCCCCCTGTCTCTGAGGTAGGGATCACTTGGGTCCTGAAGTGAGACTCTCCGCCTGGGCGTTGCTCTCTTCCTTGATCACGTCGGCCTATGGGTTGTCACCTCTGTTTCCCTGTGCAGTGGGAAACCCAGGGGCTAGGGGCAGAGCGCCTGGTTCTAGGTCCTCCTGGCTGGGTGTGCTTCCCTGGGATGAAGCCTACCTGTCATTACGTATGATCTTTTTCATGATTTGTTGCCTTCTGTTTGCCAGTATCTTGCTGAGGATTTTTGCATCTGTATTTATTTAAAAAGTTAGTCTATAATTCTCTGTTTTGGTTGGATCCTTGACTGATTTCACAATCAGGATAATGATAGCTTTCAGGAATGTCTTTGAGAGGACTTTCCTTTCGATTTCATTAAAACAAACTTGGGGAACATTGGCATTAAACCTTCCCTGAAGTTTCTGTAGAGTACAGCAGTGAAACTGTCCAGACCTGAGCTTTTCTTATACCTCTGAATGCCCACATCCCGAAAACAGAGCAACCCAAATAAATAACCTAACGATGCACCTCAAGAGCCTAGGGAAACAAGAACAATCCAAACCCAAACCTAGTACAAGGAGGAAAATTATAAAGATCAGAGCAGAAATCAATGAAATTTAGGCAAACCAACAAACAAAAAACAAAGAATTAGTGAATCCAAGAGTTAGTTCTTCAAATAATAAACAAAATAGACAAACTCTTAGCCAATCTAACTAAAAATGGAGAGAAAAGACTCACGATAGGATGTTTTTGATGGACTTGAATTTATTTAACATAACTGTACTTATTTTAAAACAATAAAAATTCAAAACTCAGGAGCACTGCAGTGAAAAGCCTTCCCCTTTCAACACCCCAGCTACCAACCTGCCGGAGACAGCCAGCACCTTCCAGCCCTGCGTATTCTTTTAAAGATATGTTTGCATATATAAGCAGGGTTACAAGGGTGTGTGCACATGTGTGTGTGTCTGTACATGTGTGTGTGTCTGTACATGTGTGTGTTTCTCTCTCTCTTTATAGTTTAAATAGAGAATTTTTATACCCACTACTCTGTTCGTCCCTTTTCACTCACACTGTGGGGTGGAGATTATTCCACATGCGCACACAAAAAGCCCTTTATTCTTTTTTTTTTTTTTTTTTGGTACCAGGGATTGAACTCAGGACTTTGTACTTTCGAGGCAGGCGGCGGCACCACTGAGCTAAATCCCCAGCCCCAGCCCTTTATTCTTAATAAATTGGTGTTAAAGTTCACTCAAAAGACTAAATGCACAGGAATATCCAAGAAATTTTTGAGAAAAAGAGGTAATGGAAAACGTTTTTGGTATCAGGCACCAAAGCATCATATAAATCCATAATAATAAGCACAACACTCCTGAAGAAAAACAGATAACAGATCCCATGCAGGAGGTCAGCTAGTTAAGGAGAATGGTAAGGAAATTCACTTTGGAGTTCAGCGATTGCAAGCTACATATTGTTCAGGTTGCATTTTTTAAGTCTCTAAATATTTTTTATTATCTGGTTATCTGAAAAAAGAAATCCTTAGATCCCTGTGTCACACTACACAGAAAATAAGTTTCAGGTATCAGGAAAGATTTAAGAAAAGCACAGAAGAAAGAGAGCAATAGGTAAGTTTATCTCCTGGGGTAAGGAGGGTCTTGCTAGGCCAGATACCAAGAGGAAGAGTTGGACGGATCTGACGACATGAAAGAGTAGAATTATCAGTCTAGAAGCCCATTAAAGTTAAAAGTCAAATACAATGGCCAGGGATTTAGCTCAGTGGTTCTGCCGCCTGCCTCGCAAGCACAAGGACCCAAGTTCGATCCCTGGTACCAAAAAAAAGTTAAAAGTCAAACACAAATTGGGAAAAATATGTGAAACACCTGTAACAGTGTCTGAATCATCTGCATTGATTTCTGTTGCTTCCAACAAACTCAGCTTGAAAACCCTGTTTTTTCTGAATGAGCTCCCTCTTCCATGGGTTGGGGTCCCAGCTGTGGACATCACAAGGCTGGCATCGAGGCGAACTTCAGGGGAAATCCACCCCGACACTCATTCCAGTTCTTGGCAGAACTCTGTCCCTTTTTCCCGTGGGGCCAGGTCCCCTACCTGCCAACGGCTGGGCTCACTCCCCGAGCCCACCCATGATCCTCAGCACTCGGGGTCCACCTTGAAGCCAGCCATGGAGAATTTACCCATGTCCAGTCCTTTCCACCCTTGAGACTCTGATTCTCTGCCACTAGCTGGCAGGGACACACTGCTCTTAGAGGCTCAGCTGCAGCTGGTCTTGGTGACACATACCTATGTTCTCAGCACTCCAGAGGCTGAGACATGATGACCAAGGCAAGACCTTGTCTAAAAAAAAGAAGAGGAAAAGGAAGAGGGAGAAGGAGAGGGAGAGGAAGAAGGATACAGAGAAGAAGAGAAGGAAGAGGAAGGAGGAGAAAAGGAAGAAAAGAGGAGGAGGAGGAGGAAAGGCCCCCTTGCCAGGCCATTGATAATCTTCCTTTGGCCACATGTACCGTAGTCACAGACTGGCACTGGGGCTGTCGCGGAAGCCATATAAAACTTCTGCTTGTGCTGTTTTTTGGTTTTGGGGGGGGGTTTTGGTACCAGGGATCAAACTTGGGACCTTGTACTTGGAAGGGAGGTGTTGGAACTACTGACCTAAATCCCTGGCCCCCGCCCTGTTTTTATTACCCAAAGAACTCTTAGGAGCAAGTCAACAAAAGAGTACTATCCCAGTGGCCAAGGAGACGGGCAGGACATTCAGAAAAGGAAAAAGACCGGTGTAACCAAAGCCATGAAAATAGGTTTACTGTCACTAATAGTTAAAGGAATGGAAACTTTAAAAAATATCTGAAATACTAATTTTCTAGTTACTCAACCTGCACAGAAGAGGGGTTGAACTCAGTGCCCTTTGGGAGGTGTGCAAATGCACACCCTTGCACACTTAGGTGGGAGGGTGAACTAGTCAGCTTGGGCTGCCGTACAGAGTCCCACGGACCAGACAGCCCTAAACAACTGAACTTTATTTTCTCAAAATCCTGGGGGCTGGAAGTCTGAGATGAAGGTGTCAGCAGGGCTGGCCCCCCAGGACCTCTTGGTTGGTAGGCTGTGTCTTCTCCAGGGTCCTCGAGAGGTTGCCGCTCTGCGTGTACCTGTGCCATCTCCTCTGTGCCTTACGGTCCCTCCCTCGTGACCTCATTAACCTTAGTCACCTCTTCCAGGCCTGATGTCCACATAGGGTCACATCCCCAGGTGCTGAGGGTTAGGGCGCAGAGCAGACTGGGCTCTGCCTCTTCGCAGGACAATCAGCAGGCCCTTCCAGGAGGTAAAGTGTGCGCACACACTTCCCTACAGCATTTCCACAAATAAATAACAGTAAAATGGGTAAAAATGTGCCTTGGGAGTAGTGGCTGGGAATCCCAGCGACAGAAACTGCCCAGAAGGAATCAGAGAGTAGACAAAAGGCAGAAGCAAGAGAGAGATCCCTGGGAGCTGTGCTCCTTCCGTGTGGCCTGTCAGGCAGAGATGGCAGAAGCTCGGACGGGGATGGGGAGGGGAGAGCGGGAAACTTCTGGAAGTCACAGGCTGTTGTTCCCCAGAAGCTCAACAACCCCAAGCACGAGATGGAGGAGGAAAACTGCTCCAGACTCGTCCTAGTCAAATTGGCTAAAACCAGCGAAAAAGACAAAATCTGTAAAGCAGCTGGGGAGGAGAGTGGAGCTGTGTCCAGGGGAGGGGAACACCCTACCCTCTTCTCCACCTCCCCTGCCTCGTGCACCCCACCTAGAATTTGCCCCATCGGAGCAAGAGCATTTTCTGCCATTGGAAGCTGCACAGCGATGTTCGTTTGTTTCAGTGTTGGGGATCAAACCCAGGGCCTTCGCACTAAGCTACATCCTTAGTCCTTGTTTGTTTTTTATTAGAGATGAGCTGTCACTAAGTCCCTGTGTTGCTCAAACTAGTGACCCTCCTGCCTCAGCCTCCCATAGTGCTGGGATTACAGGCATCCACCACCATACCCGGCTTGCTTGTTTCTCCTTAAAAACATTTCTTTCACTCTCTCTTCCTCTCTTCTGAGCATCTGGCTCTTCTTTCTTTCCTTCCACTTCGTGGCTCCTGTCCTGCTCCATCCCACCAAGCATCTTGGACTTTCTTGCATTGTTCTCCTCTCCCTTTTCCGTCTGTCCCTAGCCCTGGGTCCAATCTCCAGAACAGAGGAAACAAAATAAAACAAAAAGTAGATGAAAAAAAACCACATTTCTTTCAAGTTTTTTTTCTTTGTGTATTTGTTTTGTGGTTCTGGCGATTAACCCCAGGGCCTCACGAATGCTAGGCAAATGCTCCACCACTGAGCTGCACCCCAGCACTTCTAAAATTTTGAGACAAGGTCTTGCTGAATTGGTCGGGCTGGCTTTGATACATCAGTCTCACAGTGACTTTCACTAAAAGGAATTCAGGGCTCAGTCTCTTCTGGGAGCCCTGACAAAAATCTGCTGTGGAACTCTGAGTGGGATGGAAAGGCTCCCTCCTGCGGGCCCTGCCCTGGGCAGAGCCTTGTCCTCGCTGGCCTGCTCTGAGCCTGGCCGTGTCGATGTGACTCAGCCGCCCCCTGTGGTCCGAGCCCTCTATCTGGTAAGGAAACTGTAAAATGGATACGAGGCCTTATCCTGGGGCATTATTCAGCTTGTGCTTAGGCTGAGGTGGGGGTGTCTCTCGTGTGTGGTAGTAGGTGGGACAGCTTGGTGCAAATATATGGATTGCATATATTTTTGTCTCTTTTCTCCCTCCAGTTAGATAGCAAGTTCTTTGATAGCAAGGCCTGGGTCTTTGCAGTTTTGATCCACTGCCAGTCCTGCCCTGTGGTGATGGGAGGGCTCCAGGCCGTGGGAGATGCCAAGTGACCTCTCCTGCAGTGATGGCCCTGCAGACCGAGATGGAGAGCCTGGCCCTGCACCTCTTCTACATGCAGAACATCAACCAGGACGTGCGTGACGACATCTGCGTGATGAAGCAGGTGGTGAAGAAAGCCGTGGTGGAGAGGGCGCGGGCCGAAGTGGAGAAGAAAAAGCAGGTATTCTGCAAGCCGGTGCCGATCATCACTGGCCTTTGAGTCCCTGGACACTGCCGTGGGGAGGGGGTGGTGCGGCCTGGTCGTGCTCCCCTAGGCCAGGGATGGGTCCCGACCGTGCCTCTGCTCACCCTGCTTCCCAGGACCTGTACGTGGACCAGCTCACGACTCGGGCAAACCAGCTGGAAGAGAGCATCTCTCTGTTGGAGGCTCAGCACATCACCCAAGCCGAGGACACCCGGCTTTTAAGGAAAGCGGTGAGCGAGGTAAGAGCAGGCCTGCAACTGGGAGGAGCAGATGTCCCCGCTCAGTGGGAGTGTGTTGATGGATGAATAATACAACCAGCTGTGTTCTCCTCAGTAAAGCTCAAGCCCAAGTTCAGAGAGGGCCTTATACCTTGCGCTTCTTAAATACCTGAGAATCTCTCACCATCCCCGGTGGGGGCCAGGGGGTTCAGGAGATTCCAGCTGATTGATGGCCACAGGATGGGCTGCAGGATCCTTCAGGAAGTGAAGGATCCCATGCTCTCCAGCACTTCCGGTGCCAGCTTGCTGGGGGATCCTGAGCAAGCTCCTTAGCCAACCTTGGGCCTCTTCCTTGGAGGGCTGGAGACTTCCTAGCTACTCTCTGCCCCATGGGCAGCCCACATTCCTGGGCAGCACCCACCTCTCGCCCTGAGCACCAGAGTCAGCTCTGGGGAGGCCAACACTGTGACTCTTTTTCTTTTTTTGTATTGTTTGTTTTGTTTTTAAGTCTTGAGTCATCATCCGATTCACACATGCAGGAATAGCATGGAGGAAACAATAAACCTTTATTGAAAGAAAGAAAAGACCATTTGATCAAGGGACAGTACGCCTGGTCCCAGGGCAGAGGGAGGAGAGAGGACTTCGTACCATAAAGCTGCCTGTGCACGCCAGCCTGGAAGTAACATCAATCTGGAATGTGTTCCAGGCAGAAGCTCAGGGGGGGAATCACAGTTTTTAATTAACAGTGATTTTTGATAGGCTGAGGATGGGGGTGTAGTTCAGTGCTAAAGCACTTGCCTAGTGTGCAGAAGGCCTTGGGTTCCATCCACAGTACTGGGAAAAAAAAAAAAGGTTGAAGGACACAGTGATTCTTGAGTTTATGTGAATAATATGTGAGGAGTGCTGGTCAAGAATTGTTTTGGAAAGGAAGGTTCCTGTAGGGTGACCAGCTGTCCCAGTTTGCCTGCAGCCAAAGGATTTCCCAAGATATGGGACTTTCCATACAAACTGGGGAGAGTCCTGGGAAAACTGGGATACAGGAGTCACCCTGGCATTTTCCTCCCAAATAGTAAAATATACCATAAAGCTCTAGAAGCCAAATTAACGTGTTACTGGAATCAAAGATAGCAGGCAAGCCACTGCAGCCTGGCAGAACAAGCCAAGGCTGATAGAAAATTCCACAGGTTACAAATAAACAGAAAATTGTCGGGACACTTGGTTAATCATTTAGGGGAAAATTAAATCTTTTCCTCATATGAGATACTAAAATTCCAGGTGGAATCAAATAGTTAGATGGGGAGAGATGGACCAGGAAAACATTTGCATACTCCTGGAGGGAAGAGAGAGAGACCTTTCCACACACCGCAGCTAAAGCAGAACCCACACAGAAAAGGGTCCTGAGGTGGCCTCACCATGACAAAACCTCTGAGGGTCAAGGACCCTGTGACTGAAATGAAGAGGGGGAGCCACCATGAGAATATAGGCTTAAGACAAGGTCCTGAGTTCCATCCCTGGTGCCACAAAGAAAAGAATATGGGCTTAGAAGCCATAGCAAATTTGGGGGTCATGTCTGTGTTTTCTGTTGCTAATAGCGCAATACCACAGACACCGGTGTTATGAAGAAGGGGTGACGTCTGCTCACGGTGCCGGTCCAGAGGCCCGGCCCACATCTGGTGAAGCTCTCTTGCTGGGTGAGCATGAACCAGTGCCCAGTGAGAACAGGGAGCACAGGACACCTGGCCACACTGGCTCCCCCAGAACAAGCTTTCCATCCATGTATTAACGCTCCCTTGAGCGCAGGGCCCACCTCCTGACATCTCTCGGGGGGTTCAATTTCAAGTGAGTTTGGGAGGGGACAGGCCACACCCAAACTCCTGCAGGGGTGTGAAGAGGTTCTGAAGGTGGACAAGAACCTGGCCCATTTGTGCCTGGCCCCTCTCTCAGCAGGGGCCCCCAGGCCAGACCCCACCCTCCTTCCCAGCACCTCCAGCAAAGATGGACCTCAGAGGTCCCCAAATGGGAAAAGGCAGGTGGGTCCCCCTGCAGGCTGCAATGGTGAGGGCCAGAAGGAAGCGGGCCCTCCAACACTGACTGTCCCGGGGTCTTTATCAAGGGCAGTGTTTAATTTGCAGCGCACTCCCTTCTGCACTCTCTGGAATGCCGTTACTTGGGCTTCATTCCAAGGAGACAACCGCACGTGCGTGCAAATGACATGTTTTACATTGAAAACACCATAAGCAAAATGAGAAGAGACCGACAGGAAAATGATGCTTGTCCTTGTGTTAGACGTGTCAGGAGAGGCAGTGTTAGTTCAACAAACCAGGATACATGAGCAAAAAAGTAAATATTTAATGACATGGAAAAGTGCACAGGGTGTGAATTTTTCATTTGAGTTTACAAAACCATATAGAATGTGATGTCCGGCACGTGTGCATGCGCGCACAAACAAACTCATATAATGGGCGGAAGAAGTTCCCCACGGTGATCGTTAAGTGGTGGGGTGATTGGTATTTATATTACCCTTTGGCTTGTTTGCGTGTTCTGACTTCGTGGAATGTACCCTCATTTCCTTTTCTTTCATTTTTAATGGAGACTCGGTGTCGTGTGATCTTCACCTTACCTGCAGCTTGGCAGCCTCAGGGAACACCGGCATCAAAGGCCAGATGGCGAGGAGCCTGGCCGGATTCGGGCCCCCACTGGTCGGCTTGCCAGGGCTTTTGCAAAGTGCTCAGTGTCACAGAGCAGACTCCTCGTTAATCACTTGCCCCGATACAAAATGCCCGCTCGTCATAGTATACTTCATTCATGCCCCTCGGTGCAGTGTAAGAAGTAGTGATGAATGGATGAGTTAAAAACCCTTGGCTGAGAGGAGTGGCTTCCAGGGTGATGCCACCTTGCTGCCCGGTGATGTCCTTGTCTTCCCTGGGAATGCTCTGGTCCATGGTGACCTTGCACTGGGCTGTCCTGGTGGGCAGGCAGTCTCCAAGCGATCGCTGCCGTCTGCTAGCTCAGCACCACTGGCTTGCAGGAGTCACGCTAATTGGTTAGGAAGGCTGCATGAGGACGTTCCTAGTACCCTGCAAACTCTGAGGGCAAGGCTGGGGTGGGCAGCCCGGCATCAACCCTCTGACCCAAAAGGCCCTGGAAGGAACTGCTGCCATTGTCCCCTGGTCACAGCTGGTGATGCTGAGACACCAGGGGCCAAGGTGCACCACCAGAGCACCCTGTCATCGGTGGCTTGACCTCTGTGCCCCGAGAGTAAATGAACCTCCCTTCTGCCCTTGGAGTAAATCCCACAGACGCTCACCCTTCGGGCATGGGCTCTCACGGGTAGGGCCTCGGGCCTGCGTTTGTGCTCAGCCTGTGTGACCTCAGCCCATGGTGATGACACCCACCAAGTCTGCCATGGAGTCAGGTGTGGGGCAGGTGCTCCCTTGGTACCGGCCAGCATCCCCCCTCCCCCTCGCCTCCCCCTCCTCTTCCCTCTCCCCTCTTCCTCCTCTGTCCTAAGCCCTGAGCACCCCAGGCCCTGCACTGAGGCACAAATGGAGGCTCCAGGCTTCTCTAAAGCTGTGTCAAGTCACCTGTTGTCCCTTTGCTGATGTGCGGCCAAGAGAAATCAGGGTAAACTAAGGAAAACATGAGATTTGGCTTCTTCACCCCTGTGTATGCCCCGCCCCGCCGCAGGCCTCCACAGAAATAGATGCCATCAACCTGGAGAAGAAGCGCATCCTGCAGCAGTGGGCCACCAGCCTGGTGGGCATGAAGCATCGTGACGAGGCACACAGGGCCATCCTGGAGGCACTCAGGTACGGCCCGGGCTGCTGCCCTCTGTGGCACCATGGTCGGGGTGACAGATGGCTGGGAGCTGCGTGGGAACCAGGAAGTGTGCAGCAGGACCCTCCATTCCCGCCTCTCCCAGGTCCCCCGATCAGTTGGGGCAAAGGGCCCCACCTAGAGTCCTGTGGTGGCTTCTGCCCAGAAAGCCCCTCACTGTGCCGAGGACTCAGCTCACACAGATCCCTTCCGCTTGCATGCTCAGGTCTCTTGGCCAGACCAACGGAGGGAGATGAAGGTGTGACCCGCCTTTGCGACTGCTTTCTCTGAGGGCCGCGTCCCACCTGAAATCCAGTTTTAATTCCCACGGAGTGGGGGAGGATGCTCCTTTGGGAGCCCTGTGGAGCCCAGGGAGGGAGGGATTCGGGGCTTGGGGCCCAGGGCAGCCTTGATTCCCGAGACCACTCAGGTGCTGGGGTCTCACTGGGGACCCAGAGAGTGACGGCCAGGTTCTGTGTGGCTGCTGTGTTGAGCTTTCCCCCACTCCGCTGCGTGTCCTTTCTACCTCCGGCTCTCAACCAGGGCCTGGGGGGCTCAAGAGCCAGCTGTGGTGAGGGGCGTGCTTGGTGCCAGCCGAAAAACCTGGAGAGACTTTTCCTTCTCAGCCCTGTGATCAAAAATACAAACGCTGACACATTTGATTGGGGCACTGAGACTGGGAGCCAGGGTCTTCCAGGCTGCATCCCTGTCCCCTCCCCTTCCAGCTCTCTCTAAGGGTAACCTGGGCTCCAACTTGCAGTGCTCCTGCCTCCGTCTCCCAGAGCACTGGGATTACGGGCATATACCACCGTGCCCAGCTGTAATTTTTTTTTTTTTGTCTTTTTTGGGTTTGTTGTTTTTGTTTTGTTTTGAGATGAGGTCTCACCATGCTGCCTGCCTGCAAACACAGAATACTCCTGCCTCACCTCTGGGGTAGCAGGGTTACAGGTGTGGGCCACTACACCCAGTTTATGATTGTTTTTAAAACACATCCCCCTCCCAATAATGCTGGATTAAAAATACCCATTCCTTTGGTCAAAAATAGAGCCCTAAAGGTTTGTTTTCCCCTTAAATCTGCAGTCCGAGTAAATGAGGCCTCCCTGGGGCCACTCTTGCCCTCTGTGGCCTCCCTGGGTTGCTGGCCATGGCCTGCTGGGCCTCCAGACTTGGGACAGAAGAGGACATGCAGCCCATGTGGGAACTTTGTCCTCCTGCAGTCTGGGCTTGGTAACTGGCTGTTTAATTATACAGGCCAGCCAGCTGTTGGCCTTGAGTAAGGCCAAGGCCAGGGTTCTCCCGGGGCCTGCCATGGCCAGCTATCCAAGGCTGATGGCCTCTGTCCCCTGCAGGCCCAGGGAAGGCAACACCACCGCGACGCTCCTCCTGTCTGGCTCTCCCATGCTTCCAGGACTCCACCACATGTCTACACAGTGCCCCACCGTCACCCCCATGTCCTCTTGACCGAACCCTCCTTGTCTTTGACATCTTTGAGTAGATAACAGTTGCACCCAGGGAGGCCTTCTGCTGGTGCCTCTGACACTGGAGCTCTCCCCCCAGCAAAGCTGTAAGTTTCCTGGTCTCCTCCCCGGCTTTCCACACACGCACACACACACACACACACCAAGAGCCCTGATTTGACCTGCAGTTGCGGTGCAAGGCCCTGGATTGCTGAGGTCCATCTTCGGAAAGTGCAGGCCAGCAAAGGTGCTGTGAGAATTGTACACCATGCCCACAGAGCGGGCCGTCTGCACCCAGAGAGGTCAGAAGGAGGAAATTGGAGACAGGTTTAGCAGAAGGTCAGGGTGTTGCAAAAATAAACTCTTTCCTAGCTCAGCACTTCCAGGCCAGGAGGGACTGTGCTCCCTGCAAACATCGACTGTCGTGTGCAAAAATGTGTGGCTCATTTTAGAAAATGAAGACAAACAGTGACGTTCCTGCTTGGGACAGCAGGGCCAGCTCCCCAATAGCTGTCCGGGCATCGTGGGAACATCTGCCCTGTGGGTGCCACAGAACAGGCCCACTGGCTCAGAGCAGTTTTGCCACTGTGCTGACGGTGCATCTGTCTGAGGGACAGTCACAGGAATCGGGGTCACAGAAGCCGGCCCAGGAGCGAGGGTGCCAGTTTGTTCCTGTGCATTATGAAATTTAAACACCAAGGGAGCAGACGCTCCATCCTCACACCCGCCGGTTCTCAGCCCCACATGGGTGGATAAGGACAGGAGCGCCAAGGCCCCAGCCTGCTGCCTCCTGCTTTCTGCGCCGTGCTGGGCCAGGAGCCCTCGGTGGCCTTTTCCGTTTGCCCACCTACCCCACCCCTGTCTGATGCCATGGCATTTGTTCAGAAATGTTAATTACCTTCCTGAGGTTCCAGCCGAAACCTGCACATTCTCTCTCCAATGTCTGCATGTGAATGGGTCACAAAACTTGCTCACCCGTGTGACATATTCCACCTGCTCAGTGAATTCAGTCTGTCACTTCAGGGGAGAATGACAGTTGTGTTCAAGTTCATAGATGAGGTGACTGCATTTGAAGCTAAACTGGAATTATTATGGGTGTGGCAAGTGAACATGGGGAATTTTGACATGTTTCAAACGGCAGAGATTTTGCAAAAGACTGGGCCAGGGCCTTCTTTTTCAAAAGAGTTTGACCAGGCCTGGGGATTTAGCTCAGTGGTTCCGCTGCCTGCCTCGAAAGCGCAAAGACCCGAGTTTGACCCTGGTACCAAAAAAAAAAAAAAAGAGTTTGACCATTACCTCCCAACCCCAGAAGACCTCTAAACTAGAAAGGAGTGCACCCGGGACTCGTGTGTGAATAGCACTTTTTCCGTGCTAGAAGAGGATCAACTGGTTGAGATTGCAAATGATGCTGGCCTTAAAAGTAGATTTGAGGGCCAGGGATTTAGCTCAGTGGTTCCCCCACCTGCCTCACAAGTGCAAGGCCCAGAGTTCGACCCCTGATACCAAAAAAAAAAAGTATATTTGAGACAAGTTCAGATCTCCTTACATCCTGGAGATTTGGATTACCATCAAGGCAGAATATCCTGAGGTTGCCGTAAAAGCCTGATTCCTTTTCCAGCATCCTATCTTTGTGAAGCAGGGCTTTGTGCAGTGACGGCAACAAAAACAAGATTTGGAGTACACTGTACAGCATCACTGTCTCCCCCTCATCCCTATCTAGTTGCAGAAAAACAATCTGAGGACTCCCAATGATTCTGTATTATGATGAGTTATATGATTATTTATTATAAGTTGTAATAATAATAAAAATAAAATGCACAATAAATGTAATGTGCTTAAATCATCCTGAAACAATCCTCTCCTCCCCCCATCCATGGAAAAATTTCTTCCATGAAACTGATTCTTGGTACCGAAAAGGTTGGGAACTACTAGAAGACATCTGATTTCCCAGTTCTTGTGGGAGTGGGCTACACCATCACATTGTACCCATGTATTTCATAATACGCTGCTGCAAGCTTAACTTAGTGCCTGTGCTTTCTCCGTTGCTCTTTTTGCTGTCCCTCCGAGTCCGTAGAGATTCTGTCTACTGTCATGAAAATGTCTGTCTCTGTTCATTTGCTCCAGAGTCAGAGTGTCCCACACAAGAAAGGAGAAGAGTCAGCTGCAACCCTTTGCACTCCTTTGCCTCAGTCCTAGTGACAACAGAGGAAGCTCCTTGGAGCCTCTACCCTTGGCGTGCTGTGCCAGTGGTTAGCCTGTTGGGGAGAGGGTGGATAGGATACGGTCACCACAGGGAGCCTTGGGCCCTTGGGCCCTGAGCATGAGCAGCAGCACATTGGACATCAAGTTAGAGCAAGGCACCAGGGCTGTTCTGCATGCTCTGCTCTGGCCCTGCAGATTCTGGGAGGATGCAGCATTGTGACCCCGTGGGACAGACCAGGCTGAACAGGGCTGGCCTCTTCTGGCCTAGGGTCTGACAGGCAGTGCCTGATCACACCAGTGTCCTGCACACCTGCGGATGCTGGTGCCCAGCCATCTGCCCAGGACTGTGGTGTGATGAGGAGGAGCACCCTATTGGAAATGTGTCCCTGGAGAGGGTGCGGGCATGGACCTTAGTGTGGCTGTACAGGTTCATCACGTCCCGCCGCATTCTTGCTCAAGGGGCCAGATGACCAAGGCCCATGGTGCTGTTGACTTGTGCCTGGGAGCGGGATGCGAGGGCTTGTGTGTGTGACACTGCCCAACCCCACCCCAAGTTGAGTGCAGTGCCGTCTTTATCTTGTGACAGTGACATGACCCGATTCCTTTGAATACCTGCTTGTAGGGTGTTGGCTCTAGTCCCCATGATTCCTTCATCTTAGGTCCTCGCTTTTAATGTGACTTCGTCCCTAATTTCGTAAAGATTATTTCCTATTAATCCAGGAAGGTTTTGTTTGTTTTTGCAGTACTGGGAATTGCACCCAGAGCTACATCCCCAGCCATTGTTTATTTTTTGTTTCCTCTTATGTTTAGGTGTACTGTCCATTTCATGATATCTTTGGTTATGGTGTGGGGTAGGGTCCAGGTTGGGTTTCTGTGTGGGTCTATGTGCAGTTGTCCCCGTACCACTTGTTGAAAAGATGGTCCTTTCCCCAGTGAAACACTATGACATCTTTGTCAAAACCGGTTGATCAAGTGTGTGTTGTGTCTGTGGTACGTGGGTGTGCGCGTGGTGTGGGTGTGTCTGTCCCTGGATTCTGCTCTGATCTATCATCTATGTGACTCTTTTTATCCTCAATATCACTCCATGTGGATAACTCTAGCTTTGTAGAGAGTATTGAAATCAGATAGTGTGACTCTTGGTTGTAGTTTTGTAAAAGTATTTTGACTGGTCTAGGTCTTTTAGATTTCTATATAAATTTTGGGATTCATTTGTCAATTTCAAAGGGGAGATTGTCTACTTGGATTATGATTGAAATCACATTTAGTCTACAGATCAGTTTGGGGGGAATTGAGATCTAAATGATATGAAATCATCTGCCCCATCAACATGGTGTATCTCCCTGGTATCTGTTTTTTGATGCACTGATGATGTTAGAAAAAGACCAGAAAACTGGAAAGAGCCCAGTTGTGTGTCAGTGAGGACAATTAAATTACAGCGTTTAGGCCGGGGATTTAGCTCAATGGCACCGCACCTGCCTTGCAAGCGCAAGGTTCTGAGTTTGATCCCCGGTACCAATAAAAATAATAATAATAATAATAATAATAATAATAATAAATTACAGCATATTCATCAGTGAGGACAGTCCCATCCACTCTGGTGTAGGGAACAGGGAAAGGAGAAGTTACTAGAACTTCTGCAGTGAGTCCCAGTCTCCTGTGAGCCACGACAGCACAGGCAAATTAATTAATAAAGCAAAGATAGAAAAATGAGACTTTGCTGAGCTTTGGGCCTGATCAATGTAGCTCTGGGAAGCAAAGATAAAAGACCTCGAACTTGCCACACTTTTATTGAGTAGACTGAGAGTAACAAATGTAACAGATGACTTCAGTATATTGGGAGTAAAAAATGTAACAGGTGAAGATTTTGTTCCTCCCAAGATGTCTTCAGCTGGTGTAATCTTGCCCTGGAGCATCACAGCATCACTGGATCATTGAGGTCCTAGTTGTGACCAGAGGCAAAAATGGAGTTATGTCTCGGCATGCCATAGCTGGCCTGTAGGCAGGAAAACTAGGCCTAATCATGATTTCCACTGTGAAATGATCCACCCCACCAAATTATGCAGAATTGCTCCTGACACACTGGTAGGGAATTTCTCTAAGATATGGCAGAAGAAAAGCTCAAGCGTAAAATCGGGTGTACTAAGCTGCCAGTGGTAATTATTTAAGTGGAGAGAAATGCATATACATACACATGCATGAACCCTACCTAGATAGACATTTAAGAAATACTAATGAGTTGAGTGTGTTGGTGCCCACCTGCAGTCTCTGGGAGGCTGAAGCAGGAGATCCCAAGTTCAAGCCCAGCCTGGACAACTGAGCGACTTAGTGAGACCCTGTCTCAAAATGAAAAGGGGGCGCTGGGGATGGAGCTCAGTGCAAAGGCCCTAGGTTCAGTATCCAGTATCACAAAAAAGGGACGGAGGGAGGAAGAGAGGGGAGCAGGAGGGGAGGGGATGAGAGGAGAGAGTTGTTTGGGAAATAGAATTAAAAGACCCACGTGGGAAAAATATGGAAGGTATACATTGGTACCTCAGTCCACAAACTTAGCTCTTTCCACGATTCTGGTTGCAAACCAGATTGGTCACAAACCCAGTCACATTTCCCCGTAAAGTTCAATGTCACCCAATGCAGAGTTCTGGAATGGAAGCAAAATTTGGCTGAACGCTTCTGTTGGGGAACCAAATTGTTCCCCAACAGAAGCATTTGTGAACTGAAGTCCCACTGTATTCTAGTCTAAATAGAAAGTGTAATAACTTAGTTGAAGGATCAGATACTATCGTTGGAGAAAGGAATATTTAGGTACAATGGGGCTTCCCAATGACAAGGAGATACGTCTCACACATGAACAAAAAATCAGATTCTCTTGTCTACCATCACGTTTTAAAACTTGGTGTTAATTATAGGTATTTACACAGCAGCATGGTGAGGGAAGGGGTGACAGAAGTTAAAATGAGCCCTACCAGATGTCCCCAACCATACCCATGGGCTTTGCTAAGTCACTTAAAAGTCCTAAGCTTCAGTGTCCTCCCCTGTGAGGCCAGGTTGATATTTCTTTCTAGGTAAGAAAGGTGTGCACCTGAAACCCGCAGTGTAAGGCCCGACCCTGTGTTACTTTCCTGGTCCTCCTAATCATTGGCATTAAAGAGTTTGAAATGGGCTTTCAGTAGGTAATGGTTCTGTTGATACAGTTAAAAACAACATTCAAGGTTTGGCTAATGTTAAGAGTTGGTTTCCTAATTTATGTCTTTGCTGGTCAAGTCCACTTAGTGAGTGTCTTAGTTATTTTCTCATCACTGGGCCACAATGCCCAACTCCCACAAGTTGAAGGAGGAAAGTTTATTTCAGCTCACAGTTTGTAGAGGTTCCAGTCCATAGTTGCCTGGCTCCAAGACAGGGCAGCATGGCAGAGGGGCCTGGCAAAGGAGGGCTGCTATGGTGTGGCAGACAGGAAGTATGGAGAGAGAAATCAAGGGAGCAAGGAGGGAGATAGACTCTTCCAGGCCACATCCCCGGTGACCACCTCCTCCAGCCAGACCCACCTCTCAAAATCACGTTTAGCTGTACACTCATCAGTGGACTGATTTGCGTCCCCATGCAGTCAGCTCCCCGAAGCCCTGCCTATGAGTGCATGAGGCTTTGAGCGGACATCTAGGCACAAACCACACAATGAGCTGCCTGCGAGTGGGGCAGTGCTGTCCTTCGGGGTCTCCAGTCTCCAGCACATGACTGGCTTTGCCGTCTCCGTCTCCACAGGGAATGTGAGCATCAAGTTAAGTCCATCGATGGTGAGATCGAAGCATATAAGAAATCCATCATAAAGGAGGAAGAGAAGAATGAGAAGCTGGCCGGCATCCTGAACCGGGCCGAGACGGAAGCCAGCCTGCTGCAGAAACTGACCGCGCAGTGCCTGGCCAAGCGAGAGGCCCTGCAGGATGAGTTCAACACCTACCACCTCACCCTGCAGAACACAGAGGACGCCCTCAGCAAGGGGCTCCAGGTGCACTGCAGTCCCCTCCCCTTGGGTCAGTGCTGGCAGCTGCCCCTTGGTGGGCCCCTCAGGAATGTTCTGCCTGTGGCTGTTCCTCTGCAGGAGCACGCAGTGGCCATGAACGACCTGCAGGCTGTCCACCAGGCCACCCGCTGCGAGCAGGACCTGCACTACAAGCTGGACGCCTCTGTCGCCAGCAAGCTGCAGGAGCACATGACCTCCAACAAGATGGCCAAGCACTTCCACAAGCTCCTCCTGAAGCTCCAGAAGGAGAAGGCGAACATGGTAGGCCAGCCTCTGCTGGGGGACGGGCACGCAGTGAGCAGAGGGTGTCCTCCTGGTGAGCATGTGCTGCCTAACCCATGTGAGCACCAGGAGCTGAGCCTGGCACTTGTACCCACGGGGCCTAGTGGTTAGTGTAGAAACCTGCGGATGCAGGAAGAGGAGAGCAAGACAGCTCTGTCCCCTCTTCCAGGGCAGCCCCCCTTTAAAATGCTGCTCTCTGTGTCTCCTCTCCTTCTGGACATTACTCTGTCACACACAGGAACATACATTCATTCTCACACATGCAGACACAGGTACGTGCATATACACCTTTGCCCACTTGGACACATGAGCAGACACATGCAAACACATCCACACACCCAAGCACACATGCACGCACTCAAACTCCTGCATACACATGCTACACACCTTAAACAACACCAGACTCATGACACACCTGTTTGTAGGTCCATTTGAATCCATTTTTTAACAGTTTTACAGAGAGAAAAGTGTACAAATAGTAAGTGTGGGAGTCACTGAATTTTTCTCTGTTTAGGTGTTTTGTTTTGTTTGTTTTGTGGTGCTGGAGATTGAACCCAGAGCCTTTACACTGAGCTACATCTCTAGCCCTCTTTAAATTTTATTTCTTTATTTCTTTTTTTTTTTTTTTTTGAGGCAGGGTCTTGCTCAGTTGCTAAATTACTCGGCTAGGCTCGAACTTTGGATCTTTGGATTTGAATTTCAGATTTCAGGCTGGCATCACCATGCCTAGCTGTACATTGAGGTGGGGAGGGTCTCGAGCAACCCTCCGCAGGACCCCACCGGTGTCCTGTCAGCGCAACCATAGGGACAAACTTCTGTGCCTGCTCAGCTGTTCCAGAGGTCCCCAGAGGGTCACACCTACTGCCTGGGAAGCTGTGTGCAGAGGCCCGGGGAGGGGCAGAGGCAGGGCTCCCTAGGGGCCATTGCCTCTGGTGCTCACTGCTCGGGAGCTGGCCTGACTGGGGAGCCCACCTGGCCTCCTGGATGGGTGGCTGCTGTCCCTCTGCCCAGCGGCCTCACACCGAGGAAGTAAGGGGTACAGGGCTGGAAGCAGCTCCTCCGGACTTGCCGGCTGAGCTCCCGCCTGTCATTTCCACGGGAGCGGGGCAGGGGGCAAGACCACCAGGCAGCAAAAGCGGACGATCCCAGCGGCTTTGAGGGCGGCCAAGGAGCCTGCCTGGCCTTTCTGCAGCACAACCAACAACCGTAGGCCCCCAGTTCCCCCGCCCTGTCCTTCCTGGGTAACTACAGGTCCGGCATGTATTGCCACCTGTGTCCGGCAGAGGACAGTGAAGAGTCAGACCGTCTGAACGCTCAAAAGCTTTTTGTCGGGGGCGGGGCAGGGACAATTTGGGAAGCAGGGCAGAGGGTGGACAGACGGAATCATCCACCTGGAGCTGGGGTCCAGAGGAGGGTGGGGGTCGACGCAGGCCCAGGCAGTGAGGTCAGGGATGATGTGGCTGTCCTGGGGAAGCGGTGTGTTCTGGCTGAGCTGGAGACAGAAAGTCGCTGAGCTGGGGACCCCTGCAGGGCGTCAGGCAGGGAGAGGGCGGTGTGAGGGTGACCTTGGCAAAGCATCGGCTGGGCAGCCAGCTGGCTAGAGGGGCTGGAGGAGCAGCCTGTGCTTCTGACGGGTGCCGGAAGCCTGGACTGCAGGCGGGCAGGTCTGGGCTCTAGCTGCAGTCAGAGTGTGAGCGCCAGGCACGAGGCTGGCCCGTGTCCCGGGAGGACAAGCTGAGGTGGCCATCGGCAGAAGCCCCCAGAAGCCCCGGGCCAGAAGGGGCGCAAACGGCCACCTGCAGAGCCGTGCCCTACGAAAGGGGACTCCTTGGGCTCGCAGCCTCCGCCCATTCCCGGGGCCTCGCCAGGTCCTCTCAGCACACCCCACTGGCAGGAAGGGGGCCGGGTGAAGCAGTCTCCTGCCCCCGGCAGAGCCCACAGAGGAGGCAGATGAGCCAGGTGGCCACGCCGAGGCTCCCAGGCCGGCGCTGGGTTTCCACTCCATGGTGGGGTCTCTTCCGTCCAGGACCGTTTCCAGTTTTCCAATAGAACGAGACGTGCATCCATTGCGTGCAGGTGAGAAGCCAGGGTTAAGCGTTTCCCACAGCGCTGTCTAGACCGGGGATATTTATTACAGATGGCTCATGGAGGGCCAGGGTCTTGTTCTCCTCACCCACACTGCCCGTGGCCTGGGACATCAGCCAGGAGCCCTGTTAGGAACTGTTGAGGACTGGAGTCAACACCTAACTGATACAGCTGCTTCATATGCTTTGTCAGGGATCCAGCAGAGTAGGTGTACAGCTGTTAGAAATCACACAGGACAGAATATAAGACATGATTTATCAAAGGTAAAAGCAGGTTACATTTTTTTTTTTGGTACCAGCGATCAAACTCAGGATCTCATGCTTGTGAGGCAGGCGAGGTACTACTGAGCTAAATCCCTGGCCCTACAATTTCTAACCCTAACTCCACAATGTACGCTACTGTCCTTTTTTTTCCCTGTTTTTTTGAGACAAGGACTCAGTATGTAATTCAGGCTGGCCTTGAACTCACTATGTAGCCCGGGCTGGCCTTGAACTTGTGGCGATCATCCTGCCTCAGCCTCCGGAGTGCTGGGATTATAGCCGTGTGCCACCACGCCCCGGCTTTTTTTCTACTTTTTAAATTGGCCATACTGGGTAATGAGTTTTACTTTGGCAGATTCTTACATGCACATCACATGCTTTGATCATTTTCAGCCCCATCATCCCTCTTGCCCTGCCCTCTGCGGTAGTTTCACATTTTGAGGGGTCTAGATGTGTATGATATCTTTTGATCGGCCTGTCCCGTCCCCCACCTGACACTCCCTTCCCCTCCCCCTCTTCCATTCCTCTTGACTAATAATAATCTCCCTTCTACTTTCTTGTCATCTCTTTTAGATTCCACATATTTGAAAGAACATGTGACGTTTGTTGGAGTTTGGCCTTGTTTTTTTTTTTTTCTTTGGCAGTGCTGGGGATCCAACTCAGGATCTTGGGCCTGGGAGACAGGCATAGCTCCACTGAGTTAAATCCCTGGCCCTGAGTTTGGCTTATTTTGCTCAACATCATGGTCTCCACATTTATCCATTTTTCTGAAGATAATAGAATTTTGTTCTTCCTTATGTGACTCGATAATACTCCATTGTGAATATCCCATATGCCACATTTTCTTTATCCATTCATCTACTGATGGGCATCTAGGCTGTTTCCAGTATCTTGGCTCTTGTAAATTGTGTCAGAGTACACCTGGGAGTGCAGGTAACCCCAGCATGCTGACTTTAGTTGCTTTCGGTATATACCAAGGAGGAGTACAGCTAGGTCATATGGTAGCTGTATTTTTAGGTTTTGAGGAATCTCTGCACTGGTTTTCATACTAGTTGTACTAGTTCATATTCCCACCAGCAGGTGTAGAAGGGGTCCTCTTCCCTGATCTTCGCCAGTATTTGTTGTTTTTTTGTGTTCTTGGTTACAGCTCTTCTGACTGGAGTGAGATGGAATCTCAATATAGTTTGTTTTTGTTTTTGTTTGGTACTGGGGATGGAACTCAGGACCTTGCGTTTGTGAGGCAGGCGGCGTCACCACTGAGCTAAATCCCCAGCCCTCAATATAGTTTTGATTTGCGTTTCCCTAATGGCTAAAGATGTTGAACATTTTTTCATACACTTATTGTCCATTTGTACTCACTCTTTGGGAAGAGTTTGTTGAATTCATTTGTCCATTTACTGATTGGGCTATTTGATTTTTTATGTTAAGCTTTGGGGGCCTTTATATAGTCTAGATATTAATTCTCTGTCAGAAGAGTAGCTGCCAAAGGTTTTCTTCCCTCTGTCCGTTGTCTCTTCACTCTGTTAGATGTTTCCCTTGCTGTGCAGGGACGTTTATAGTAGTTTGATGTCATCCCATTTGCTGACTCTTCCTATTATTCCCTGTGCTGCTGGGGTCCTATCCAGGAAGTCTCTGCCTGTGCTCATGGCTTCAAGTGTTTGTTCTGTTTTCTTTTAGCAGTTTCAAAATTTCAGGTCATCTACTGAGATCTTTGATCCATTCTGAATTGATTTTTGTACAAGGTGAGAGATAGGGATCTAGTTTCAGTCTTCTACTAATGGGTGTCATTTTTCCAGCACCATTTGTTAGAGAGGACCTTTTTTCTCCAACATATTTTTGGCTCCTCTGTCAAGAATCAGATGGCTGTAGTTGTGTGAGTTTGTGTCTGTGTCCTGTTTTCTGCCCCATTGGCCTATGTGTATGTTTTTGTGCCAGTACCATGCTGTTTTTGTTACTATGGCTTTGTAGTATAATTTGGAATCTGGTATCATGATGCTTCCAGCCTGGGTCATTTGTGTTTCCATGTGAATTTTAGGATTGTTTTTTCTAGTTCTGTGAATATTACTGGTTTTTAAAATTTCTTTAAAATTTTTTTTCTTGGTATATGTTTGCTATATGTGATGTTTCATTCATCATAGGGAGTAAGGTACCTGTACTTAACATATCTTAATTCTTTTTATTTCCCTTCCCCGCAACACCCTTCTCCCTCTGTATATAGATCCCTTTCCCCATTTTCAATAATTATCAATTATTATTATATTATTTTTAATATTATTGTTATTAAGTCCATATTTGTGACATATAATGATTATTTTCATTGTGAGTAGTTGGTACATGTATATGATGCATCTTAAATCTTTTTATGTCCTCTTCCCCTCCCCCATTCTCCCACCTTTAATCTCTTATCCTCCTCCCATTTGCATAATATCTATCTCCCTGTTTCCTTTTATCAATCTTTTATTTTGTTCCTTACTTTGTACTTTGAATTACTCAAATGAGAGAAGCCATACAGTATTTAAGCTTGTGAGCCTGATTCATTTCACTAACATGTTTTTGAGGTGCATCCATTTTCCAACAAATGTCTCAAATTTATCCTTTTTTATAGCTGAGCATTATTCCATTATGTATAGATACCACATTTTCTTTACCCATTATCTTGATGGACATATAGGCTGGTTCCAAGATTTAGCTATTATGAATTGTGCTGCTATAAACATTGATGTGCATATATCACTGTAATATGATGTCTTTAACTCTCTCAGATGTTTATAAATTTTCTGTGCTTTTTTTGGGGGGTGAGGGGGACCGGGGATTGAACTTGGGACCTTGCGCTTGCAAGGCAGGTGGTGGAACCACTGCGCTAAATCCTCAGCCCTGTGCTTTCTTTCTTTCTTTTTTTTTTTTGTACTGGAGATCGAACTCGGGTCCTTGCACTTGCGTAGCAGGCGGTGAAACCACTGAGCTAAATCCCTGGCCTTCCTGTGGTTTCTTATATGATTGATTTCTAGTTTCAATGCATAATGGTCTGATAGTAAACATGGGGTGATTTTGATTCTTTTATACTTATTTAAGCAGGTTTGTGGGCTAATACATGGTCTATTTTGGAGAAAGTTCTGTGTTCTGCTGAGAAGAATCTATATTCTGTTGTAGTGGGTTAGAACACTCTGTAGATAGCTACTAAGTTCATTTGTTCAAAGATGTGGTTCAGCTCTGATACTTCTTTTTTTTTTTTAGCTCTGATATTTCTTTCTTGGTTTTTTGTTTCATTTATCTGTCTCTTTGTGAAAATGGGGTATTGAGGTCACCCACTATGATTGTGTTGATGTTTAATTAAGCTTTTATGTTCAGCAGTATTTGTTTTCTGAAGTTAGGTGATCCAGTATTTGGTGCATATATATTTACAAGTGTTACCTCTTCTTGTTGGATTGCTCCCTTGGAGAGGATGTAGTGACCTCTCCTGATCAGTTTTAGCTTAAAGTTTACTTTGTCTGAGAGTAAACTGTGACCCCTGCTTGCTTTCGAGGTCATGGTGCATGAAATAATTGCTTTCCATCAATATTTTTAGTTTATGAATATCTTTTTGGATTAAATAAGTTTCTTGAGTGCAACAGTCTTTTGGTTCTGTTCTTTGATCCAGTCTGCCAATCTGTGTCTTTTAATTGGGGAGATGAAACCGTTAACATTGAGAGATGTTATTGAAAAGTATTGATTTATTCCTGTCTTTCTGTTGATGACTCCTTTAATTTTTCTTTCTTTTTTCTTTATCTATTGGCCTTGTTTGATCTATGCATTCCATCTGAATTTTTGCCCTGATTTTTTTTGGGGGGGTTCCGGGGATCGAACTCGGGTCCTTATGCTTGCAAGGCTGGCAGCGGAATCACTGAGCTAAATCCCCGGCCCTTCCATCTGAATTTTTGGCTTTGTTGGTTTTATTGTCTCTGTCTAGAATATTCTTGAGTATTTTTGGAGTGTTGATTTGATGTTCATGTATCACTTGAGTTGTTCTTTTTCATGAAATGTCCTTATTTTTTCATCTATCTTGAAAGTTTTGCGGGATATATTAATCTGGGTTGGAAGTTGTTTGCTTTTAGGGCTTGAAATACTTCACTCCATGCTCTCCTGGCCTTTAAAGTTTGTGTTGAGAAGTCTCCTATAATCCTAAAGCATTACCTTTGTACATGATATTTACTTTTCTCTGACAGCCTTTAAGGTTCTGTCTTTCTGTTGTACATCTGAGAATTTGACTAAGATGTCATAGTGAGCTTCTTTTTTCATCATAATTAGTTGGTGTTCTGCAAGCCATACTTGGAAAGTTTTCTATTATGATTTCTACGAAAAGATTTTTTATTCAATGTGTGCTATCTTCTAGTTTCTCTCTAACTCCAATTAGCCTTAGGTTGGTCTTTTTAATGTTGTCTAGTACCTGGTGGGTGATGGTTTTTTGTTTTTTGGGGGTTTTTTTTGGTACCAGGGATCGAACTTGGGTCCTTGCGCTTGCGCAGCAGGTGGCAAAACCACTGAGCTAAATCCCCGGCCTGGTGACTTTTTATTGTTCTCTAATCATTGTTAAAGTTTCTTGAGTATTTCATCATAATTTACCATTTTGTCCTTGATTTCAGAAACCCTGTCTTCACATTGATCATTTCCACAATTTATGAATTCTATACAATTTTTTATTTCTGGCATTTCTGCCTGACATCTCTCTGTGGAGTCGGTATTTTTGGTAAATCTGTCATTCGTGGTTTAAGCCATTTTGATAATCTCTCAATTATTTGTTTCTCCCCTATCCTGTTGGTCAGTTTGTATGCTAGATCTGTGAGCTTTTGGGGCATGCCCTCCTTGAACTCACTGAGTCTCTTAACTTCTCCTTTAACTGATTCATAAAGCTCCTCTACCCACTGTTTGCTTTCTTGGAGTAAAGGATTAATTAGTATTTAGGGTTTTAAGAAACTGCGGGGACAGGATGACACGGGACGTAGGAGGAGGGAGCTGCAATTTGGGATTGAGGAAAGCTTCCAGGTTGTCAGAACCTGTTGATATATTTGTGCACCTATGAGGTGGAGAAGAGGCAGGATTAAAAAAAAACAAGGGCTAAGTAAAATAAGGAAGAGCAAAAAGAATAGAATATAGAAAACAGATGGTTAATAAGAGAGAAGACAGGAAAAACTGAGGGAGAGCAGAATAGCAGAATACAGGAAAAGAGCAGAATAGGGAAAAACTTGAAAAGTGGGAGAAACAAGGAAAAACAAGAAAATAGTTTGATAGAGAATGTAGAATTGAAGAAAAGGAATAGGGAAACGAGAAGAGAAAGAGAAACATAACAGCTATACCAAAGCCGAAAAAGGAAAAAAGAAAAAGAACAACCACAAAAATTGCGTCAGGAACCCAGGTCTTGCTCCAGCCAGAGAACACGCACGCACGCAGTTCTCTCGCCTGCTGTGCCAAGCAGCCTGACTGTGCACGCCGCTCCCTTCTCTCAGTGGTCTGCCAGCGCGCAGCCACCCCAAGCTCTGTGAGGGGTGCCCACTTCCTGGAGCCCGCCTCTGCCACGCAGCCTATGTGTAGTGGGCAGGGTTACCTGCAGTCTTCCGTCTCTGTCCTGCAATCCGACCTCCTCATTAATTCAGGAGGGGGACAGTGTGAAATATTTTTCTGACACTGAGCGCTTGTTCATCTTCTGGCAGCATCCGGGGACTCCTGCTTCCCTTTGTGCTGGGCACATCTCCGTGTTGTTTCAGATATTTTCTGTTTTGTCGCAAGCAGTTCTCTGCCCTAGCCTGTCCCATCTTTGCCTTTGCACTCAAATCCCGAAGTTACCCTATCTCCTGAATTCCCCTTTCCAGCCAGCAAGCAGAATCCAGCATGGTCCCTGGGCTTGGTTTAAGGACTCCCCCAGCCCCCCTGAGCGTGATGATGATCGCTGTTCAGGATTTCCTCCTCACTCAAGAGTGTTCTGGTCTTTGTGGAGAGCACAGGGAAGAGCTCACTCTGGACCAGCTGACCAGTCCGGCTCCCTCCGCTCCGTCTCCGGGGATGTGATCCATAGTGGGACCCTCCATTGGTGGGGGGCCACCGTTTGCTGTGTTTGCCCTCTGTCTGCCTGGGGTGGGGAGGGCTTCTCCTGCCCATGGTGAGCACTGGAGAAGATGCCGCAGGGATGTAGCATTCCCAGTATTGCGGACTGTACGCAGATGCTGCCCCAGGAGTCCAAGCTCTGCAGCATGCATTCCTTCCCTCAGGCTGTTCCGGACGGGCTCTTGATGGCTCTGCCTGGAGAAGTGGTGGCCAGAGCAGTGGGGGCCATCTGTGGTGGCGCCAGCGCTACTTTACAGCGACCCAGATATTTGGTCATTAAATGTATCGTCTTGCAGATTAATTTCCATTTCAGGGTAGAGGTACCTACCATCTACGTTTCAGAGAACCTGTATTTTCAGTGAATCTTCTTTGACTATCTCAGACGTGACTCCCCCTCTGGTCAGCCACGTTGGACCTCTTGGCATTGGTGTTTTGGTGGAGATTGCATTGAATCTGTGGATTGCTTTTTTGCAACATGGCCATTTTGGCAATATTAATTCTGCCAAGCCTTGAACATGGGAGTTTTTTCCATCTTCTGGTGCTTTCTTCAATTTCTTTCTTCAGTGTTCTCAAATTTTCACTCTAGAGGTCTTTCATTTCCTTAGAGCGATGCCTTGGTATTTTATTCTATTTGAAGCTATTGTGAATGGAATTATTTTCCTGAATTCTTTATCAGTTAGTTCATTATTGGTGTATAGTAAAGCTATGGATTTTTAACGTTGATTTCATACCCTGCTACATTGATGAATTCATTTACCAGCTCTAAACATCTTTTTTGGGGGGGCGGTACTAGGGATCGAACTCAGGACCTTGCACTTACCTGCGAGGCAGGCATGGTGCCACTGAGCTAAATTCCCAGCCCTCTAAACATCTTTTGGCAGAGTCTTAGGGTCTTCTAAGTGTGGGATCCCATTGTCTGCAAGCAAGACTACTGTCTGTCTAACAAGGAAGACCAAGTGTTATCTCTCTCTTCTTGTAAGAAGTTACCATCCAGGTTCCAGCCAGCAGGCCCTGGCCAGCTCCTAGGATGGAGGGGTGGCCATGGATCCTCTTACTCAGTTGTTCCTTTGACTTTTCCTGATGAGCATCCAGAGAGGCCAGGAAATGAGGCAGCAAGCTCAGGGCCCACCCCAGGTAAAATGCTCACCTTTCCCCTTTCCTTTGCCTAACTCAGGTGACACATCTTTCCAAAATCGATGGCGACATTGCACAGGCCACCCTGGACATCACCAACACCAGCTGCAGGCTGGACATGCATCAGAAGACGCTGGCCGAGCTGGACCAGGAGATGAAGAAAGTCAACGACCTCATCACCAACAGTGAGAACGAGATCTCCCGGCGCACGATCCTGATCGAGAGGAAGCAGGGTCTCATCAGTTTCCTCAACAAGCAGCTGGAGCAGATGGTTTCTGAGCTGGGGGTGAGGCCTGGGTGGGGAGAGGCAATGTGGCCCGCCCTGTGCCTGATGGGGGCAGAGCCCCTTTCAGGACCTGTTAGATTTAGAAATGCGCTCATAGAACATAGTAAGCCTTCTTCCCCTCCCTGTTTACAAGCGTGTGGACACTCCAGGCAGAGGCTCCTCTGCTCAGCCAGATAATAAAGGTGGTAGGCACTGTAGGCCAGATGTCCTGTCCCAGCCTTGGCAGCCAGGAGGGAGCCATGGGCGATGGGTGCAGGAAAGGGCTGGGCTGTATCCACTAAGAAGTTGGCCACTGAAATTTGCATTCCATGTCATTTTCACCTGGCCCTGAGCAGTCTTCTGCTTTTGATTTTGTTAATGGTCTGTGGCCCAAACAGACAGGAGTGGGCTGGGTTTCACCCACTGTTCCTGATCTAAGGAAAGTGGCCTAACAAATGTGAGGTTCAACGTCCTATGTGTCACTCATGTGTCTAACCTAAAGGATGCCATGGGTCCCCCATTGGAGGGGCAGCAGAGTGAGCGCTCAGGTGGGACCCCACACTGGACAGCCCCCTTTGACTTTAAAACCCACACAACCCAGTGGCCCCTCAGGGAGCAAAGTCCCTGAGCTGTGATGGCCTGCTGCAGTGGACAGTGTTCCAACTCGGGAGTTAGAGGCCTCACGCGTGGGGACCCCTGTGGCTTAGACCTGGGCCCTCAGAGCAGGGAACTGATAGAATCTCCTGGCCCTCCTCTAAGAGGTAGCAGAGCCACTCAGAGTCAATGCCTGGGCCTCTGCAGCCACCCAAGGAGACCTCTGAACCCTGGGACTCACTCTGCCTTCTGGCCAATGTCCCTCCTAGGGGGAAGAAGCAGGGCCCCTGGAGCTGGAGATCAAAAGGCTGAGCAAGCTGACCGAAGAGTACAATGCCAATGTGACTCAGGCCCAAGTGACCTGGCTCCGCCTGCAGCAGGAGCTGGTCAAGGTCACGCAGGAGCGCGAGGAGCAGCTGGTGTCCCTGGACACACTCAAGAAGGAGGCCCACATCTTGGAGCAGAAGAAGCTGCGCACAGAGAGTAGGCCACGTTGTGCATCCCCCGGGGGAGGGGCCCCAGGTGGATGCAGCACTGGGCTACCATGCAGCCTTAAGAGCGAGCAACAGAAACACTCAGGTCACACGTTTCACAAACGTGAGCCTTGCCTAGCGGCTGACTTTGCAGTCACAGCGAGGGTGACAACATGGACTGAACCGGTCAGAGTTCACAGACTCCTCTCTAGAGAGAGGAGGATGGCACTGCCAGCTCAAAAGCACGGCGGTACTGATTTCAAGGCTATGGGGCCCCTGGCTGTCCCCAAGCTCAGGCCAGATGACGTCCTAGCACCTCCTACAGCCAAGCCCAGAAAACTCCAACTACACTATCCCCTTCACCCAGGCTGCATCGCAGACCTAAAAGTCTGCTCGCATGCCAGGGTTGAAGGAGCGAGGCATGTCCTTCCTAGGCCACCCATGTGCCAGCTGCTGAGATATCCTCACTCTGAGATCCAGGCAGGTCTGCTCTTCCTGGCCACTTCTCAGAGGCATAGCTGCCCTCCTGCCGGGCTTTGGGGTCCCCTGGGCAGCTGGATGGAGGGTGGAGGGTGCACAAGATGCACAGAGCTGTCAGTGGGATGCAGCTGTGGGAAACCCGAAGCTGAATAAAACACGAAGCGTGGCTATAGGGTGAGATCTGTCAGGGTGAGTGAGGGTGACAGAGGAGTGTGTGGGTGACCAAGCATTGGGGTGCTCAGGGGTCCCAGTGGTGGGAGAGGCAGAGAACCTTGGAGCTGGACAGACTACATGCATTAGGTGTCCTCCTCCTGTCTTGATGTCAAGAATACCTGTCATGTTGCGCCCTGCCCTGAGCCTGGCGGCTGGGCTGGGACAGGTCTGCCTTTCCCAGAGACTCCAGGGAGCCCCGCCCTCCCTCCCACTCCTACTGGGCCCTCAGCTGGGGTCCTCGAGGTTCCCTCAAAGGACCAGGCTTTGATAGAGTAGCACCAGGAAGAGGCCTCTGTCTTGCCCTCCGGCCCAGCACAGATGTGATTCAGTGGGAGCCCCAAGAAGGACGCGGGGGGAAAGGAAGAAGGAAACTCTGGCTCCTCTCCTGGGGTTTATTTCTGCTGCCTTGGCAAGGACCCTGCCCTCTGCTCTCTGTGCAGACAAAATCGAGCAGGAGAAGAGGGAGCAGAAGGAGATTGACCGGCACATGAAAGACCTGGACCATGACCTGAAGAAGCTCAACGTGCTGCTGAGCAAGAACCGGTGCAACTCGGAGGAGCTGCAGCACAGCAACGTGGTGACTGAAACAGAATTCGTGCGTGGGCTGAAGGTCAGCCCGCCCCGCCCAGCGCGGGTCCTAAGCACAGGCTGGGGGACATGCGTCCCTGATTAGGCTGCAGCTCTTCCATCTGTGATGGGAACCAGGTGCCACAGCCCCAGCATCCATGGTCCCAGGTCCTCCCCACAGCTGTGCTGCTCTCTCCCTGCAGGACGCAGAGAGGGAGACCATCGAGATGCAGGAGAAGCTGAACCAGCTCTGCGAGGAGAAGGCCTCCCTCCTCAACGGCCTGGTGGAGGCAGAGTGAGTCCTGGGTGCTGCTTTGAATCTGCTCTAAATGTCACCACCCCTGCAGTGCATCTGTGGATGTGGCCATCATTCATCAGGACCACTGAGGGTGGCTCTGAGCCCACCTTCAAAGATCCCAGAAGAACCACAGAAAGCCACCACAGGCATCTGGTCTCCCACCCTTGGTGGCAGGCCTCCAGCCAGACCAGTTACTGCTGGAAACTGAGTGGCTTTCTGTGACATAAATTTGTTAAAATGTGTATTATTTTTATGGTGTCTGATTATCAAACACCCAACCCCAAGCATCTTAACTGTAACAAGGAGGACAGGGAAAACATATAATTCCAACTCTCCTCCTTTTTCAGAAAAACACCGTGCAGGCATATTTCTTTCTTGTTTTGTTTTTAGCAAAAACGTTTCCCTTTGAAGCTGTCTTTGTGGCTATCATTCCATGCCAATGCGTGTGGATCTACAGCTCCAGCTGGAATGGTTGCTGGGTCCACACCTTGTGGGTGTAGTTTATTTTATACAGCACACTCAGAGAGAGTGGACCCCAAAGGGATTGTCCCTTCCTTGATAGAATCCATTGCCTAAAACCATCTGGGACCAGTGCTTTTGGGGTGTCTTTGGTGACATTTTAATACAAAGACTGAACAAAATACACAGTGAATGTTTAAATTTTTAAATTTATAACAGTAAATGACACATTGCCATGATTCCCCTCAAAATCCTTCTCACTTCAGATACACTGATCCCATCGTTCTTGCCACTTTCTGAAGCAGTTCTGGAAGCCCTCTTTCCTGAACATCTTTACAAAGTACAATCAAAACTATGGGGACAGTGAATGCTTCTTCTAAGTGCTGTCCTACAGATAGTGAAAACACTATGTTGTGTCCTTATCTACTTTTTCACTGGATGTGGCATCCTGTGACTTCTGGCTCTTTCCCAGGACCCAAATGAGCATGAAAGGTGAACATTTTTAATTCAGAGGACATCAAGTCAGCCACAACACCACAACTAAAAAAACTCACAAAAGAGGACTTCCAGAACCTGCTTCAGAAAGTGCAAAGAACAGTTGTGTTCAAAGTATGAGGGAGTATCTTTGGGGGTGTTATTGGCAATGTGTCTTATTGTAATAAATATTTTAAAAATTTAAATTCACCACATCTTTTTATCACCCCTCCTAGCTTTAGGCCATAGATATTCAGGCTTTTACTTCTAAAGTCAACTTCCATCAGTTACATTACTTTCTTAGCTCCTGAAGTTATATATTTGTGTTTCCACATCTCTCAGTACCTTTCTCTCTCCATCCTTCTCAGTTCTTGCCCTTCTCTTATCCCGTCTTCCTCCTCCCCTCTCTCCCTGTGTACCTGAGGTCTGTGTATCTTAAGTGTTGACAGAGCTTTTTTGCAAGGAGCCACAGAGTAAACATTCAGAATCATGAACCTCTCAGTCTTGCAGTGACAGCTCAGAGGCTGGCTGAGGTCCTGGAAGAAAACTGACTTCTCCAGCTCTGACACTACCTCTCTCACCTCTCCAGACACCAGATCATGCTTTGGGAGAAAAAAATCCAACTGGCCAAAGAGATGCGCGCCTCGGTGGATTCCGATGCCAGCCAGACAGAAATCCGCGCCATGAAGGCGGAGATCCACAGGATGAAGGTATGGATGGAGCCTGGTGGGGACTGGTGGGCCTTGGGGACCAGGCTCCTGGGGCCATCCTGGCCAGAGGGCAACAGATGCGTCCTGAGACAACCCCACTGGCAGGGTCTGCCTCTGTCCCTGCAGCACGGAAGCAATGACAGGGTCACGAGCCTCAGTCACGGGTCACGCACAGTTGTACACACATTATTTCACAAAACACTATTTTATCCTTAATTCAAGTGATCAAGGCACTCTGATATTTGAAAACTGGGTGTGGTGGCACATTCCTGTAATCCCAGCACTCTGAGAGGTTGAGACAGGAGGATTGCAATTTCAAGCCCAGCCTGAACAATTTGGAGAAACCCTGTTGCAAAATAAAAACTACTGGGGCCATAATTCAGTGATCGAGCACTTGCTTAGCATGCATGAGACCCTGGGTTCAATTCCCAGCACCACACAAACACAAAATGCAGGCTGTGACACCACATTTCACAACCCTCCAATGGGGGACAGGAACAGCCTCATACGATAACAGGGTTCAGAAAGATATCCCCATCTCGTCCCTCATATGTAGTGAGATTTCGTGGGGATCCACTTGTCTTGGTGCTGCCTGAGTCACACGTCTGTCCACAAGTCCCCACTAAATTGCACTTTGTGTAGTCCTGGACCTGTCTGCATCCTTCCGTCTCTGGACAGCTTCTGTCCTGTGGATGGTCCTCATATGCTGGGATGGGTTTCTTTGAAACAATAAGCATCCTCTAGAAAGAGAGAAGCCTGAGAGGAATACACAGGCAGTACTCAAAAATATGGTTGAATGTTTACATTTTAAAAATCTCTTATAGTACAGGACACATTGCCGTTAATCACCCCTGGAAATACTCCCCCTCAAATCAAATACATTTATCCCATCATTCTTGCCACTTACTGAAGCAGTTCTGGAAGTCCTTTTTCCTGAGTGTCTTCACAGGTGTGATCAAAAATACAGTAAATGTTGCTGCCAGGTGCCATCCAAAGGCAAGGCAGGCTTGTAAAATGTAAAAATATTACGATGTGTCCTCATCCACCTTATGTACTGGATTTGGCACAGTGCAACTTCTGGTCCTTCCTCAAAGTTAAAATGACCATCAAAGGTCAACCTTTTGAATGGATTCAAAACGAGGCAGCTGCAACAGGACAATTGAAGACACTCACGAAAGAGGACTTCCAGACCTGCTTCAGAAAGTGGCAAGAATGTTGGGATAAGTGTATTCGATGCCTGCTGCCCAGACTCCGCACTGTGTCCCTGCCAGTCCTGTGGGATGGCACCGGCAGGGGACAGGCTGTGGGGGCGAGGCAGCAGCTCGCGGCACAGCTGGTGTCCTGGACCCGCAGCCCCTCTGTCCTGTGCCCCCAGGTCAAGCTCGGGCAGCTGCTGAAGCAGCAGGAGAAGATGATCCGGGACATGGAGATGGTGGTGACTCGCAGGGAGACCATCATGACCCAGGCCGAGGGGCAGAGCAAGGTGGACAAGAAGGCTCTCACCAGGACCGAATTCCACCACAGGAAGATTGAGCTGCAGCGGAAAATCAGGGAAACTCACAAGGTGAGCAGCAGCGGGAAAACACAGGGGTTTCATGGTCCTTTTCTGCCTCTGCAACCCGCGGAATATTCTAGAAAGGTGCTCCTGATCCAGCTCCATGTCTGCTCTTGGGGCTGGGCATCACGATGTTCTTCTCCCGTCAAGGACACTTCCTCCCCCTTGGCACGTCATCTGGGGTCCCAGGGCCTCCGGGCTGTGCTCACACTGGCTCCCACCACCCCGTCCCCATGGCGGAGTCTTCTCTGCTTCTCGCTCACTCCCTGGGCTGCGGTCCATGCTGCTGCGACACACTGACAGCAGCGTGGGGGCGGTGTGGATCGGGAGGCCAGCTTTGGAACTGGGCAAGCCCATCTGTCCTGCCCGGTGACGGAAGCCACTGCGTCCTCTGGGCAGTGACCACCCTCTGTGAGGGGATGCGTGGCCCATGTGCTGGATCCTGCTGGGTGAAGATGTGGCCATCAATGTGGCCTGAGCTCCCCAGGGGCTCCTGAGTCCCCCTTGCCTGGTGCCGTCCTGGGCCTGGCCCTGGAACTTTGCCTGGGGTCTAGCACAATTCACCTGGGGGCTGAGGCAGCCGGGTATTTGCCTTTTGCTTAACAGAAATAGCCTCTGGGAAATACACAGTGTGGGTGAGGATGTACTGCCAGTGGGGGCTGGGGACAGGCTGCTGGGAACACAGTGGGCACCCCCAGAGCCTGCATCTCTGTCCACCTGGGAGAGGACAGACCAGTGCTGCCCCAGTGCCCATTCCCAAGCCATCACCAGGTCGGAAGTTGAGCTCACACTTCCCAGGTTGGCTCACGGCCCCGCTGACCAGCTGCATGGCTGTGGGTGTGAGATGCCTTTCCCAGCCCCTCTCCGTGTCTGCTGCTGCAGGAGGGGCAGGAACTGCCTCCCGGGGAGGTGACGGTTAAAGGCAACAGCAGCCGTGGCCGTGCACGGTGTGGAGGCCATGGGGAGCTCTAAGAATGTGGCCCCAGAGGTCCCTGGGCACTCACAAGGAGCCTCCTGTGTCCCCCACTGGCCCCACACCCTGCCAGGCAGCACCCAAGTCCTCCTGCTCCCTGGGCCACTCCCAACAGGAGCCCCTCCATGGCTGATAAACGGGGCCTTTTCCTCATACTCCAGTCCCATCCCGGAGGTCTGTGTCCCCAGCCTGGCCCAGAGAGCGACTGCCTTCATCTTTCTCTGGACCCCACCTCAGCTGGCAGTCTCTGCCCCACCCTGCTGGAAGCCACTGCATTTGCACATCCCTCTCCCCCACATGAAGGGTCCCACCCAGCCCAGTGCATGGCCAGAAGACACCTGCGGGTCCTTGGCCTATCTGCCAAGTGACTGGGATGCAGGGGCCCAGCAGGTCTGTCTCCTAGGCCACTGAGCAGTGCAACCGGACCATCTTGGAGCTGGAAGAGACTCAAAAGCTACTGAACAGCTCCCTCTTGGAGAAGCAGGAGACGCTGTCCAGGATGCAGGTGGACACAGACACGCTTGACGCCAACATCAGGCAGCTTATGGCGTTCAAGCGGCAGGTGAGAGTCCCAGGGGTCCCTCAAGCTGAGGCTCCTGGGCAGGAGGGTGCACCATGACCAGGAGAAGCCAGAGTCTCTGACAGCAACGCTGGTGTTTACGTTTTTGTGCCCTTGTGATTGCTTCACTCAGCAGATATTAAGCACTATCAGTCATGGGCCAGGTACCAATCTGGATGCTAGGACTGCAGGACAGACGAGGCAGAGTTCCATCCTGGGGGAAGGAGAGCGCAGGGCACGCAGAGTAAATAAGGAGAAGGCAAGATGTGTGAGATGGGGGTGAATCCTTTGAAGAAAAATAAGCAGAGAGCTGTGCTGGGGACTCCGGGTGAAATGGGGAATGAAATTTGAGTGTGGTGGCCTGGGAAGGCTGAACTGAGAGGGCGAGGGCCTGCAGGAAGCAAGGGAGGAGCGGCCCCAGGCTGCTGGCCAGGGGAACAGCAGGACAAGGAGGCAGGGCTGGCAGCTGCAGGAGGAGCACAGTCCGGACTTTGGGCCTTTGCAGCCGGGATGAGCGGAGACAGCGGAGGGGTGTGGGCCACAGATGGCCTGGGATTCCGCAGGATGCCTGGCTCCAGGGTGTGCGGTCGAGGGTCCAGGGTGCACATAGAGGCTGCTTGAGGCACACAGCTCTTCAGGAGGGTGCTGTACAAAGATGAAGGCGGCCAGCGCTCTGCATGTGTATAATTCAGAAGCCATCCCAGCTGGATCTCCTGCCGGCCTGGCTGTGTGTGAGCGGAAGAGGGGTCAGCCGTGACTCCAACACACAGGCCTGGCCAGCTGAGACAGGAACGCATCCAGCATCAGGCCTGACATACAGTGGCATCAAAACTGTCTCCTTGCAGCCAGGCGTGGTGACGCACACCTGTGATCCCAGCGCTCTGGGAGGCTGAGGCAGGAGGATCATTAAGTTCAAGCCCAACCTGGGCAACTTAGCAAGCAACTCAGCAAGACTCGGTCTGAAAATAAAAAATAGTAAAGGGCTAGGGATCTAACTCAGTGCAGAGGTCCCGAGTTCAATCCCTAGTGCCACAATAAATAAATAATAAATAAGTAAATAAGGTAGGTCCCAAGGACAAGGGTATAATAGTGACTGAGACTATAGACTTCAGTCCCCAGTACCCGCCCCCCCAGTCTCTCTGGACGGATGAATAAGGGTCCCAGGCAGTGGGAATCTGGCTGTCCCTGGGGACTGGAAACTCACTTTTCTCTCCTTCCCCAAGGTGTGGTTCTCCTCCCTGGTACCCTCTCAGGTGAGCTGGGGGGGCCAACACCCTGACACATTGTCCCTTTCCCAACCAGAACCTTTCAGAGATTGTGATCCTACAGACGCGCCTCAAGCACCTGCAGGCCGTGGTGGACGGGAAGTATTCGTTCCTGTTCCGCTCCCGGAAGTCCATGATGCTGGAACACAAGCGCCTGGAGGGCCGGCTGGCCCTGCTGAGCACCATCCTGGCCCATGCACAGGAGGAGCACCCCCAGTTCCAGGAGGCCCTGCGCCCCATCAGCCAGAAGATCGCCAGCAAGCTCGAGTCCCTGGGGCCTTCCTAGAAAACATAATGGATCCCCCCACTTCCAGGACCCAACCCTAAAGAAGACCCCCAGAATTCTGCTCATCACCAGGGACAGCATCTGGGTGCCTTCATAATGACACCATTTATGGGACACAGACAGGCCACCCCTGAGGAATTATTTCTCAGCCACTCAGTTTAAACAAAGTAGAACCCAGAGTGTCCACAGCTCTGGTGAGCCTGACTGTCCCCTTTCCAAATGCGGGGGCATCGCCTGTGAATACAAACTCCCACATGCCCAAGGGCCTGACTGGTCCAAGTAAAAAGCAGTCGGTGGTGGGTCCCCAGGGCCAGACTCCTGGGGAAGAAGGGACCCCACGGAAGCCAGGGGTGGGACTGCTTCATTCCTAGAGCTCTGCTAGGGCACAACTGAGGACCCAAGCCACCTTCCGGGCCCCCATCCCCTCCCCACCCCGCTGCCCAGTGTGCAGGGCCTCAGGGCTTCCCAGGAAGCAGGCGCTGGGCTGTAACGGGACCACAGCAAGCTGGGGCCTGTTCCCCGCCTGCTAGCCTCTCTCCCACACGCTGGCTTCTTTCTGAGACAATTACCCTGTGGTTTCTCTAAGGGGGAAAGGAAAAATGTTCTACAAAAGAACTTCATTTGCAAACTCTGGAGCAGAATAAAATACTCCTTTTGAATATGGCAGTGAGACATGTTTATTCTAAAACTGCAGAAATACAGAACTACAAATCAGGCAGGGAGGTCGCGGCACGGACCCTCCTCCGCTCTGCGCGCACAGGTTTCTTTCTTTCCTTCCTTTCCTTCCTCCCACCCCCGCCCCCACCGGGGATTGGAACTCAGGACCTTGTGCTTGGGCAGGCGCCTCGGGGCACCACTGAGCTGAATCCCGGTCGGTAGGTTTTCGATCTCACTCCTGTAAGTTTGCCTATCTTTTTATGCGCATTTTCTCACCTGAGGATCACAATGCCTCGCCTCCTCCCCCAGGAGGAAGGGTGAGTCACGCAGTGAGTGAAAGGTGCCTCCAGATCCGGGCTGACTCCAGCCTCTCCGCCTTTTCCACGCGTCCCCCGCCGAGTCTCACTGCCCCCGGCTGTGCCCACGCGCGTCGTGTCCCTTCTCTGTCCCCAAAGGAACCTGCAGCCACAGCCGGACAGGCGCCCCAGGACACCTGCCCACGCCCGCGTCGGGGTCGCTCCTCGCACATCGCCACTAGGGGGCGCAGCGCTCATACCGCTGGCCTAGCCTCGGGCGCCTGCGCGGGGGCGGTGCCACGTGACACTGCGGGCCCGCCCCTCCTGCCGGCTACGTGACCTCGCGGGATCCTGCAGGGGGTCTGTGCGACGGCGGGCTCGCAGGTGAGCGTCGCGCACTGGTGAGCGGCCGTCGGCAGGCACGGGTGCGTAGGTGAGTGGCGGGTGCTGCCCAGGAGCGGGCTGGCCGGCGGCCTGCAGCTGTCAGCGATTTCCTAATTGGGACACTGAGCGGAGCAACGGGGCAGTGACCCCAAGAACGGAACTGGCCCCAGAACCCGGTTTCTTGCACATCTCCGCGGTGCTCAAGGGGAAGGCTCTGTTTGTACCGTGTCTCTCAGTTTGAGGCACCTGGGGGATGAGAAACTTCAGCCCCAGTTGTCAGAAAGCTGGCGTTTGAACCCACCCAGCGCCGGGGAGGTCAGCGGGTCAGGCCTCTTCCCAGAACCCGAGTTGGTCCTTTTTGGTCCTTCCCCATTTGTCTCTGAACGGGACGTTGAAAACAGAACTGAGAACCCTCGTATAGTGCTAGGGTGCCTGCTCGCTCCCCGTTTCTAGGACCTCCTTCCCCCTGAGCCTCCTCTGCCCTCCTGTGCAGCTGCCCCGAACCTGTCGGTGTGGTGGCCCCGACTGTGGACCCCTGCACTGTACTCGGAGTCTTGAGTTCCCTAGAGCGGAGTCTGACCGCAAGGCACCACGTGTGTCTACAAGGGCCAGAGGGGCGGGGCCTCTGCAGCACCGGACGAAGTGAATATCTGGTCTCCGAGCTTGCTTCCTGGCACACAGCTCCCTCCCCAAACCCTTGGAACTCCGATTGATGTCTTTCCAGTGCTAAGGAGGTAGCTGGTGACCCCTAGGCAGAAAAACCAAGACTTGTTTAGACTTTTAGCTTCCCTCATCCACCCACCTAGTCCTAGAAAGGTTTGGAGATCCAGTCCATCACTAATGGCCGATAATTAATAAATACATACATAATAGACACCCCCCCCCCCAAGATCGGATGGGTGAACAACGTATATGCCTGGAAGCTCTGTCCACCCCCACCAAACCTCACAGTATACATCTCTGCTGTTCCTGAGTTACAGCCTTTGTTGGGGAAAAAAACAACAGAAAATAATGGTAAATGTCAGTAAAGTGCCTTCCAGAGTCCTGTGAGCTATTCTAGTGAGCTATGGAGCCAGGATGGAGGCTCGTTCAAGCCCCCAAGTTGATAGCCAGTCAACAGAGGTACTGCTGATGGCCTGGGATTGCAGCTGGCTGCTGAAGTGGCACAGTCTTATGGGGTCCAGCCCTCAATTGTGGGGGCTGTGCTACCTCTAGGGAGTCAGTGTCGAAGCGCTCCACACCACCTACGCATGGGCTCTCACTAGGGAGTCAGTGTCACCACCAGATTGGACTCTAGGACACCCAGCTGGTGTCTGGAGAGCTGAAGAATCAGTTGGTGGAAGAAAAACCTCCCACAAGTTGATGTTACAAATGTGGGGAGAAAATTTCACTCCCACCTCAGAGAGCCCAATTCACAAATGACCCCTGGTGGCCCCCAAGCCCAGCTGCTGGTCAGAATGTTTGTGGCCGGCTCTTCTGTGATACAGTCTGGCCTGTGTGTCACCCCTGCTAGTGTGTGACTGTTCCCCACTGTGTGCATGTTACTGGCAGTAAGAAGGTCACACAGAGCCACGTAGGCCAGGGCACCCAGTCGCTGGACTCTGAAATCCACCCTGGCTCTGCCCCTGACTGTGCCTGGAAGACCAGGACTCCATGCCCAACGGTGCCGGTGCCTCAAGTGCGCCCCCACTGTGGCCTTACTGCTAGAACACTTTGACCTGACCCTCTTCCTTCTCTTTCCGGTGGGCTCAGACTGGCGTGGGTGTGGTGTGTCTCCCAGCCTTCCTGTCCCAGCCTCTCTTTTTCCCGATGAGATCAAAGATTCCTGTAGAAAATCCTTGCATGTTTACCCCATGTTGGTGCCTGCTGCACCTTGGAAGGACTGGGCTGATTCCACATTCCTCATACAGTGCTTGGAATGTGCAGTAATAAGCCAAAGAAAGGGAACAATCTTGTTGATCTCAACACCAGACCCTGACCTTCTGTCCTTGTCTCTGTTCCTGTGAGGCTCCAGATGCAGGTGTACCCAGGCATGCCTCCCCAGTGCCACAGGGAGGGCCTGGGTCTCTCGTCTGCAAAGCCATCAGGGCTTGGGACTCTCTTTTGTGGTGTGGCCATCCTAGTGTGGTCCTCAGCAGTGCCCAAGATTTCTCACATGGTGTATCCCTGTGCCCACAGCAGGAAAGGAGCCAAAGAGATGGCAAGCCCCTGAGGGCATTAATCCACTTACCTATTGGTGGCTGAGATTTACCGGCCTGGGCCATACCTTCCTGCAGAAGTGGGGCTCATATCACCTACAGTTGAAGCTTGCTCAATTCATTTGTTATCTGTCATTCTAGGCTCTTCCTGTACATTTCCTTTTTTTGAGACAGTCTCACTGTGTAGTTTAGGCTGGCCTTGGACTCACTATGTAGCCCAGGCTGGCCTCGAACACATGGCAATCCTCCTGCCTCAGCCTCCCGAGTGCTGAGATTACAGGCATGCGTTACCATGCCCAGTGCTTCCTGTACTTTTTTTTTTTTTGGTACCAGGGATCAAACTCAGGACCTCACTTTGGCAAGGCAGTTGGCGGAACTACTGAGCTAAATTCCTGGCCCCTCTTCCTGTACTTTTTATTTATTTTTTTTAATGGTGCTGGAGACTAAACCCAGGGCCTTGTGCATGCTAAGCACTCACTTTGCCACTGAGCTACAACACCCGCTCTTCCTGTACTTAAACGCATATCATTTGTGACCTTTTAGAAGACTTAGTGGGCGCTGTTCCACGGTCCCCACTTTGGGATATGTCTCTTCCCTTTTACCTGTCTTCCCTCCTGTCAGTCAGCACAGTGCTCCAGCGCCGCCTGCAGTGTGCATTCTCTGTAGCACCCATGTCGCTGGCACCCCTTATCTGCAGCACCCCCTCTCCTCATTGCTGGGTCTGCAGCACCCTGTGTCTCCTCCTCCGCCCTCCCCTCCAGCTGTCCTCATCAGCGCCCTGGGGGAGGCCCCTGGCTGGCCTCTCTGTCCCCTGGCGCTGCTGGCCATGGGTCCAGGCTGTGCTGTGGAATCCACCCGAGTCCTCTGGCCGCCCTGCTCAGCTGGTCTCTTCTCTCAGCAGGCCTCCCGGAGCTCCCACACGGCCCAGGCAGGCAGGCGTCCACCATGGCTGTGCTGTGGGCACCCTGTTCCCGGCTGCTGGTGGGGGCCTGCACCCTCATCTCCTTGGCCACGGTTGTCCTCCTGGGACACGTCCTGTTTTGTGACTTCCCAGTGGTCCCTCGAGAGCTGCGAGACTTTCCTCAAGGGCTGGAAGAGACTGCCCACGCTCACCAGCCAGGAGCCAGCGGGCCAGAGCCCTGGCGTGCCCAGAAACACCCTGGCCAGCCTGGAGCAGCACCAGCACAGTGTGACATCCCTCCCGACAGCCGCTTTGACTGTGCCCCTGACAAGGCTGTCACCCAGGAGCAGTGCGAGGCCCGTGGGTGCTGCTATGTCCCAGCAAGGCAGCACCCTGGGCCCCCCCTGATGGGGCAGCCCTGGTGTTTCTTCCCCTCCAGCTATCCGAGCTACCGCCTGCAGAACCTCAGCTCCTCAGAGATGGGCTACACAGCAACCCTGACCCGAGCTACCCCCACCTTCTTCCCCAAGGACATCCTGACCTTGCAGCTGGACGTGTTGATGGAGACAGAGAGCCGCCTGCACTTCACGGTGGGCCAGGATGGGCTGGGGCCAGGCAGGAGTCTGGGCATGTGGAGGGGACCCTGCAGAGACCCAGGCACGCAGACAGGCTGGGCCAGCAGGGGCAGAGAGGACATGGAGTACATGTGGGCTCCCTGCGGGTGTGCCTGCGGCCCTAATGTGTGCCGAGAGCTCGGGTATGAGCAGACAGAGTGGCCCGGTGGGAAGAATGAGACTCATGTGGTGGCAGGTGCTCTAGAAGGTAGGGTGAGGGCACGGATGGGGTCACATGTCCTCCAGGGGTGACTCAGCCTCCTGTAGGGAGGAGTCAGCATGGGGATGGAGCACCAGCCACTGACCACCCACCAGCAGCTGGGACTTCCACTTGCTGCTCCCCCGAACCCCACGGCACCCCTCCCTGCAGAAGGTGACTTTGTTTTAATGGGAGGATGCCCCGTGCCATATTTGGGCCATACTTAGATTAATAAAAAAAATTAGCAGTTTATCAAAGTTCAGGTTTACTGGGTGCTCTGTCTTTGACCTGGCAACCCGAGGGTGGTTTCCTTCTGGCTGTGCAGATGAGGAAACTGAGGCTCAGAGGGGTAGAACCAAGTGCCTGTGCACACAGACGGTGCCTGGCCCGTGTGGGACGTGAGCTCCTCCTGGAGCCATGAGGCCTACGAGACTGAGGACAGGACTGGAGGGCGAGCCAGCAGCCCTCCCACGGCTTGAGCCTCACTGTCTCTTCTAGATCAAAGACCCCGCCGACAAGCGCTACGAGGTGCCCTTGGAGACCCCGCGTGTGCACAGCCGGGCGCCGTCCCCCCTCTATAGCGTGGAGCTCTCCGAGGAGCCCTTCGGGGTGGTGGTGCGCAGGAAGCTGGACGGCCGGGTGCTGTGAGTGCTGCTCCCGGGCCTCGCCCTGCACCCTGGGTGGGCGGTGTCGGCTCCTGGGGCCAAGCCTCTTGGAGGGACGAGCCCATCTGTGAGCTGGACAGCATCGTCCTCCCGCTGTGGCCTGCCGTGGACCCCGATCCTGCTCCTCTCCCATCCCTGCCAGGGCCACCTGGTTGTTGCCAGAGCACCCCAAGCCTGTGCCCACGGAGGTCCGCTCAGGGCAGCCCCCCAATCTTGGCATGGTTCCCGTGGGGCCCAGAGGGTCCTTCCTCCCACCCAGCCCAGGAGCCCCGTCCAGGGCCCATATCCCCAGGCCATCTGCAGATGGCTTCTTTGCCACAGCAGGGTGTTCTGGCATCCTGCAGTGCCCAGGGCAGCCCACCACAAAGGGTGACTCTCCCGGGTGCCAGAAGTGCCGAGGAGAGACCTGGTCCAGCCCAGAGTGGCTCCCCCTCCGGGTGGCTTGCTTGCCCTTACTCCACTTTATTTATACTTATTTGTCAAATATTTGTCACTTACCACATACCAGGAACTAATTTTTAACTCATTTAAGCTCCATAACAACTCAGAATTCAGTGGTTCTGTTGAGGAAACTGAGCCACAGAGGCGAGGGGACTCACTGGCATGTGATAGAGCCAGGGCACCATAGCCCCTGCTGTTGGCCACTCTTTGTGTCCCTCCAGGGCCCATGTCCTCTAGTATGACCTTGTAGGTGTTTATATCGCTGCTGCCCACTCCCCGTCCAGGGTGGCGTGGGCACAACCTCTCAGGATGTGCCCTTAGTGGCTCTTTTCACTGGCTTCCAGTTGTGGATGGCTGCTGGGCCTCAAGTGACTGCCTGTCCTGGGGTCCACCTTGGGTGTGGGTACAAGGAAGCCTGGTCTCCCCGCAGGCTGAACACCACCGTGGCACCCCTGTTCTTCGCCGACCAGTTTCTCCAGCTATCCACCTCCCTACCCTCTCGGTACATCACTGGCCTTGCTGAGCACCTTAGCCCCCTGATACTCAAAACCGAATGGACCAGAGTCACCCTCTGGAACCGGGACTTGGCCCCCTTGGTAAGGAGGGGTGACCAGGCGGGAGCTTGGAGTCTGGGGTCCCAGGGCTAAAGTGCTCTCCCTGCCTGTCCCAGCCCAGTGCCAATCTCTATGGGTCACACCCTTTCTACCTGGCTCTGGAGGATGGCGGCTCAGCCCATGGAGTCTTCCTGCTGAACAGCAATGCCATGGGTGAGTCCCAGGCTGGGCCTGCCCCGGAACGAGAGGTTCTGCCGAGGCCTCTCATCTGGCGAAGGAGCAGAGTGGCTGAGGCCTTCTGTGCCCCGTGGGGGGTCCCAGGCAGGCCCCCAGGTCCAGTGCTCACGGCCCTTCCACCCCTGCCTAGGTAGGGTCAGCACAGCTGCCCCTTGGCCCCACCCTGGCAGGCTGCTTCCAGGGTCCCTGTGGAGAGCCACACTCCAGCTGCAGCCTGGCCATCTATGGGGAGCGGCGGCTCACACTGGGGTGTTCATCACCGAGCCAGGCTGTTTCCCCCAGATGTGGTCCTGCAGCCCAGCCCAGCCCTCACCTGGAGGTCAACAGGTGGGATCCTGGATGTGTATGTCTTCCTGGGACCAGAGCCCAAGAGCGTGGTGCAGCAGTACCTGGACGTCGTGGGTAAGGCCTGCTCCCTGTGCCTGCCCCACCCCTCCCCTCCCCTTCTGCCCCCACTCACAGTGCTGTTGGCCCGCAGGGCGCCCCTTCATGCCACCGTACTGGGGCCTGGGCTTTCACCTCTGTCGCTGGGGCTACTCCTCCACTGCCATCCTCCGCCAGGTGGTACAGAACATGACCAGGGCCCACTTCCCCCTGGTAAGTGAGGGTGGAGCGGGGCAGCCAGGCAGGGCAGCAGAGCTCCCAGATGCCAGCGGTAGGCCCTGTGCTGCACCACAGGATGTGCAGTGGAACGACCTGGACTACATGGACGCACAGAGGGACTTCACTTTCAACCGGGATGGCTTTGCAGACTTGCCAGCCGCTGTGCACGAGCTCCACCAGGGCGGCCGGAAGTACATGATGATTGTGGTGAGTGCCCCACCCCTTCCTTTCCCTTCCTTCAGGACAGTGCCCGGGTCTGGGGACGGCAGGCGCCTGTGCCGTGGCTCTTGCTTATGCCTGCTGTGGTTACCAAGGACGTCTTCTGAGTTTGTCTTATACTGAGGGAACGTCAAGGAGGTTATGGACTTAGTCCCCGCTTAGTCTCCATACTCTGGATTCTCTAGTTTTGGGGTTACTTGTACTGCCCTAAAGCCAAAGGCAGAGCTGATGTCACTGTACTGGGAAAGGCCAGGGGGCTGGATGGGGAAGCAGATGGATCTCCTGTCCTGCTCATCCCTTGGAACAGCTCTGTGTGGGAAGAGGTGACCAAGGGCAGAACTGAGTGACATAGTACAAAAGCCGACCTGCTTCGGGCCTCTCCCTATAGTGGGAGGGATGTGATTCGGGGCTGGTGTAGCCTGGATCTTACGCCTGGCCCTATCCAGAGGAGACCAGAATTGGGGACTGAAGAGACCAGACAGCCACCATGATTTGCTCAGAAGAGCAAAGTCATTTGCTGAGCGGTTTAGGCTGAGTTGACCTTACCCATATCTGTCATTTCTGCCCCTGTGGGGGCAGCAGTCACCAGTGCCCACTCAGCAGAGAGGGCAGAGGCAGACCCTTTCACTTTAAAAAAATACATATATAGGGCCAGGGATGTAGCTCAGTGGTTCCACCACCTGCCTCACAAGCACAAAGTCCCAAGTTTGATCCCCGGTACCAAAAAAAAGAAAAAGTTCCTGTAGAAACCCCGGAAAGCTTAGAGGAAAGGTAATGCTCCCATCCAGGCACACTCTCCCCAGCTGCCACTCTACAGGCAGACACTGCATCTACACACCTGGGCACGCTGTACACGTATACGGCTCATCCTGCTCTTCACCCAGAGACTGGTGCCAAGGATAGGGGCCACATCTCTCATCCTGACCCGTTCCTGTCACCCCCAGGATCCTGCCATCAGCAGCTCAGGCCCTGCTGGCAGTTATAGACCCTATGACGAGGGTCTGCGGAGGGGGGTTTTCATCACCAATGAGACCGGGCAGCCACTGATTGGAAAGGTAGGCTGGGGACCTGGAGGGTCTGACCAGGGAGCACAGAGTAGCTGTTCAGGAAGACAGTGGGATTTCAGATGTCAGGACCAGTGGGACAGAGTGGGTGGGAAAAGGCCCAGCTGCTGGCGGCAGGGGCTCCTGATAAGGAACACCCTGGAATTCTTCCATCAGGGAGCCTCAGCCAGCAGGGCAGTGGGGCCCTGCCAGGCGTGACCTCTGCATACCTTTGGTGAGATCTTAGGGGCCTTCTGAGAGTTCCCCCGCCCTCCCATGGGGAGCTCAGCAGAGTCCAGGTGTGCCCAAGCTAGGAGGAAGGGGGACCCCCATTGAGGGAGGGCCCAGGCACCCCCACAGATGTGGGAGGCTCCCTTCCTGGGTGGGTCTTTGACAGCAGCAGCCCCGATGAGGTTGTCTCCACCGAGCTTCTCACACTCCAGTTCCCTGGTCTGTCCACACACTGGCTGGATATGTGGGTGGCCTGGGGCTCTCCCAGGGTGAGGCCCGTCAGGCCCTGTGTCAGAACAGTGTGGGGAGGGATCCACTCATTGAGCCCTGGGGCCCGAGTGTTTTGCCGATTTGTTTGGTTTTTGGTTTTTTTGGTATGGGTGATTGAACTCGGGTCCTTGCGCTTGCGCAGCAGGCAGCGAAACCACTGAGCTAAATCCCCAGTCTGTTTTGCCAATTTGGACGCTAACTAATAGTGAGGCTTCCACCCCGCTGGAGGCTGTGACTCCACAGGGCCCTGGTGCACGCTCTGGCTGGGGCCAAGTCTCCCCTTGGCCTCTCGCTGTCCAGGTATGGCCTGGACCCACTGCCTTCCCGGACTTCACCAACCCCGAGGCCCTTGACTGGTGGCAGGACATGGTGTCCGAGTTCCATGCCCAAGTGCCCTTCGACGGCATGTGGATTGTAAGTATGGCCCCTGCCCAGTGCCCCCCGCAACCCCACCTGTGGACCCCGGCCCCGCCATCTGCACCCTGGGCTTCTCTTGCAGGACATGAATGAACCGTCCAACTTTGTGAGGGGTTCTGAGCATGGCTGCCCGGACAACGAGCTGGAAAACCCACCCTATGTGCCGGGTGAGCTCCCACCCTCCTGCCCTGGGAGCCCCGTGGGGGTTGGTGGCCCACATCTGGGACTCACCTTCTCTCCATTATGACTTGAAGCTCTAAGAAGCAGTGGGCAGCAGCATCTGAAGGGGAGGGAGGGGAACTCCAGGCAGGTGTGGTCCAGGTGGGATGACTGGGCCTAGGACCCAGGCGTGGTCGCACACGGCCAGTGCTTCAGGGGAGGGCTTTCGGGCTCAGGGTGACACGAGACATGCGGGCTGGAGGTCTGCAGAGCCTTGTTGGGTACCCACCTCGTCCTGTGTTTGTGAGCAGTGGAGACAGCAGAGGGAGGTCCCCAGGCCCCGAGGGCCACACCGTGAGCAGGGGCAAGCTCCACACCCAGCAGGAGACGGGGAGGCTTTAGGGTACACCCCCAGGAGCCACGCCTGAATATATAGCGACCTGCACAGTGGCTCCCAGAACAAGGGGGACAGGAGGGTGCCAGCGGCCCACCCAGCCCAGGAGCGAGTCCATGGAAACCAGCCCCCTTCTCTCCCAGGAGTGGTCGGTGGGACCCTGCAGGCAGCCACTATTTGTGCCTCCAGCCACCAGTTCCTGTCCACACACTACAACCTCCACAACCTATATGGCCTGACAGAAGCCATGGCCTCCCACAGGTGAGGCCCAGTGGCAGCCCGGCCCAGCTCAGGGTGTCGGCAAGGAAGGAAGACACCCTGACCACTCAGAGCCACCGGGGCCTGTGCTCCTGCCCCACAGCCCAGCCTGCAGCCAGAGCTCTCTCGCTCTGCACACCGGTCAACCCCGGGTGCCTTCCTGTGCCACCAAGAACCCCGTGTCTGCTTGGAGGCTGGGGTGGGGTGGCTCGCCTGTAGAGGTTGGGGTGGCTGGGGCAGGGCTGACTCCCCCACCGCCTCTGTGTCAGTTCCTCCTCTCGGCTCTACCCCACCACTGCTATGGCCAAGTGCCCTGCCCTCGCAGGTAGTGAGGGGCTCCCGGGGAGCCACTCCACTCGGCTCTGTGTCCCCTCTCCCACCCAGGGCCCTGGTGAAGGCTCGGGGGACGCGCCCCTTTGTGATCTCCCGCTCAACCTTTGCTGGCCATGGCCGGTACGCCGGCCACTGGACGGGAGACGTGTGGAGCAGCTGGGAGCAGCTTTCCTACTCTGTGGCGGGTGAGAGCCTCAGTCAGGAGCCACTGCCTGGCGGGGCAGCGGGGCCCCTGCACAAGCAGCTCTGCCCGAGCTGGTTCTGGGCTCTGCACGGCTTGGATGCTTCGCCAGTGGCTTGGGGGCCTCTGCCAGTCCTGTGGGCCAGAGACCTGCTAGCCGTGCACACCTGTGCAAGTAGGCCAGCTCACCTGTGTGGGTGGCTCACCCCCCACACCTCTTCTGGTGGCCGTGTCTCTGGTTCACCCTAGGCACTGCCTGAAAAGCTACCAGACTCTCCCCTTCCCAGTTGCCCCTCTGGTGACCACGTCCCGAGCTGTAGGAACATGGGTCTGAGCTCAGCCCACAGGACGCCCCTGCCCTGGACTTCTTGGCCCCAGCTCCATCCTGTGAAGACGAATTTGATTTTTGTTCTCAGAGCTTTAATGTGGTTGACTCACATGAAGCCTGGAAGTGGCCCAGACCCCTGGAAAACAGGTTAGGGAGTGAAGGGTGCCCATGAGGGTGCCCGGGCCATCATGGCAGCTTAGAAGAGCCAGGCCAGGGCCCGGTGCCCTCTGAAATGTTCTGAACAGTGGGGACCTTGCGTGAGAACTCCCTGAGATCTCAGGAGAAGTGAGCCCCCTTCTAGAAGGCGCTGGCTGCTCTGCCCCACCCAGTTGCCTCCTCACCCCCAGGCAGGCGTGGCGGGCAGAGACAGTCTGGAGCCGCTTTGCGGAGACCTTTCCAGGTCTGCGATTTTAGCCCCCACCTGCACTGAGTGCTACTAAGCAAAGGGCCTGTGGGTCTCCGGATCAGTTGTTACCCAGAAGAGATGCTCCCCAGAGCCCCAGGCTGGGCCGTCCTGCCGCTGGCTCCCAGTCCAAGGTCCTTGTTCCCAAGGAGACTGAGCCCAGTGGCAGTGGTGGGGAGCGCCACACCTGGCAAGAGGGCCTTGAACCCGTCCACCCTTCGTAGCCAGGGGGACTCACTGTCCCTTCTAGGTTCCTGTGGCTGCCATAATGAAGGACCACAAGCTGGGGCTTACAACAACAGGACTTATCTCTGCAGTGTGGAGACCACAAGTCAGAAATAAGGTGTGGGCAGGTCCTGCTCGCTCCTCTTCCTGGAGTCCTTACATGGCGGTTTCCTGGTCTAAGGATGTCAGTTGTTGGATTAGGCCCAACCCAAAGACCGCATATTCACTCAGTTATATCCGCAATGACCCTGTTTCCAAAGAAGGTCACATATCTTGTCCTGGGGGTTAGGACTTGATCCTTTGGGGACACGGTTCACATATGGGGCTCTACTTTGCTTTGCCTGCCCCATGGTCAGGAAGCACCCCCATGGAGGACATGGCTGCTGCCTGAGTGGAAGACACAGAGCCCAGCACCGTCCTGACCCTTCAGAGGGAGCTGCACCTCCAGCAGCTCTGCAAGCCTGTCTGTCCAGCTCCCTGGCCTGAACTGGCCCAGCTGCAGCAGTTTGAGGCCAGTCACCTCTGTCCCCACAGAAATCCTGCAGTTTAACCTGCTGGGGGTGCCCCTGGTTGGGGCAGATATCTGCGGCTTCCTGGGGAACACCTCGGAGGAGCTGTGTGTGCGTTGGACCCAGCTAGGAGCCTTCTATCCCTTCATGCGCAACCACAATGACCTGCACAGCCAGGTAGGGCCGGCGGTGGGCACAGGGAGGAGCCTGAGGCAGGAGGGAGCCCCCATCATGAGACCTGCCCTGGAAAATCCTGTCGCTACCACAGCAGCCTATCCCATTGTCCTCCCCACACTGGGTGACCAAGGGGCAAGCAAGGTGCCCAGTCAACGGGACCATGACCTCAGGTGCCCCTCTGCCCATGCAGCCCCAGGAGCCATACAGATTCAGCGAGCCTGCGCAGCAAGCCATGAGGAAAGCCTTTGCCCTGCGCTATGCACTGCTGCCCTACCTCTACACTCTGTTCCACGGCGCCCACGTCAGGGGCGAGACCGTCGCCCGGCCCCTCTTCCTGGAGTGAGTTACCTGGGCTGGGGAGTGATGCCCCATGGGCACTGGGGTGCGGGAGCTCACCAGGGCTTTGTTCCTGGGACCGGAGCAGATTGTGGCTGAGTGAGGGCAGAGTGCCCCCCAGCCTCACTAGATCGCAGCTCAGGGCTGGGGCATTCAAGGTGTGGAAAGCTGGGATGGAGACCTCTGAGCACCAACCGAGCCGCCCCGTTGTCAGGCGGGGACGGGACAGGCAGGCTGGATCCCCGTGGGGCTGGGGAGGGCGGCAGGAGAAACATGGCGGGTGACACACACAGGACTGGGTGCAGTCCTCGAGTAAAGGCCAGAGCCTCTGGTGGAAAGGTTTGTCCGCTGTCTGCACATGTCCAGGTGTCTTCTCCTTGCACCGCATGAACGGAAGTTCCAGAAGAATTAAATGTTAGATGTCAAAAGTAAGCTGTACAAAATGCCACGGATTAGAAGTAACCATTTACCAAGGCTCTGGGGCAGAGGGTTTTCTGAGCATTGGAGGAAGAGGAAGGAGATTGAATTCCTAAAGAAAAACGACTATTGCACTCAGCAGAAGGAGAAAATTAAAGTCTCTGGCTAAAAGAAAATTGAAACTGTTCAAAACATAGATTGTAATGGCAGACAGATTCGAGAAATCACCATCAGTAAAATGGAGAGTGTCATTCTTCCTAATACAGAACGGATGCATAGCAGATGGATAAGACCAGCTTTAAGGGGCAAATGAGGGGCTGGGGTGTGGCTCAGTGGTAGAGCACTTGATTAGCATGTTCGTGGGCCCTAGGTTCAATCCCCAGCAACACGCAGCTTGAGCACACACATGTGCACACAGACACACACACAGAAGCACATACAGAAACAGCCAGGCACTGTTTGTAGAGCAGGGAACATGAACGGCAGTACACACTTTCTCACCAGGAAAAGCAGTTTATAAGTTTTCAGTGCTTAATGTCTTCATCTGTCACAGTCTAGTTGTAACTAATAACAATTTAATTTCAGTAGTAGAAAGAAAACTTTGTTTAACCAGGCATGGTGGAGGATGCCTGTCATCCCAACACCGAGGGAAGCTGAAGCAGGATGATCACAAGTTCAAGTCCCTCCTGGTCAATTTAGCAAGATCTGTTCTCAAAAAAAAAAAAAAAAAAAATGCAGATGTAGCTCAGTGGTAGAGCACCCCTGCGTTCAGTTACCAGTACCGCAAACAAAACAAAAAACTGTCTCCTACATAGTTCATCCCCTGCCCTCCCTTGCGTGGTCAGCATCACACCAATCGTATCTTTGACCCCACGTGCCACACTGACCGTGACTGCCTGGCGCAGCTGCATTTTAAGTCAAGTGGGAGCAGCAGAAAGGGCCACAAACAGCACCTGGATGCCTCTCTCGTGTTTGCACCTGGAGATGCCTGCACACCGCTGTTCGTGTCTCTGTGGGTCTGGATCACCCTCTGTGCACCTGCTAGTGACGAACGCTGTCCGTTCCTGCTGCTCTGGGAATGTCTTCACGTCTCCTGTTTCGGAGGGTGGTTCTGCTCAGTGAGAATTCTTAGTCGGTGTTCACTTGCTCTTCAGTGCTTAGAACACATCTCTCCGCTGCCTTTGGCCTCTCCAGTTCTGATGAAGAGCTTCTCTCCTGGTTCTCGGCACAGTCTCTGGAGTTTGAGGATCAGCTTACGGTGTGCCTAAGTGTAGAGGTCTTTGTAGTTATCCTACTTGGAGTCCGCTGAGGTTCCTGGATGGCAAATTCGTATTTTTTGGTCAGGCAGGGCAGGGGTGTGGCTCTGTGGCAGAGCCCTTGGCTACCCTGCATTAGGCGCTAGGCATCCTTACCACAAAAACAAACAGAACCCCTTTTTAAGTCATTGTTATTTCTTAAAATATTTCTTTCCTTTTCTCTCTTCTGCATCCGGGATTCTCATTACACGTATATTGGGGCCCTTGATATTTAAAGCTCTGTTTATTTTTTCTTCATTATTTTTTCCTATTCCTCTGCCTGGGTAGCCTTGATGGTCCTGTCTTCTCGTTCCCTGATTCTCCTATTTGCTCTAAGTTGTACTGAGCCTCTCTAGTGAATTTTTTTTTCAGTTGTACTCTTCTCAAAATTTCTGTTCTTTTTAAAGTTTGTGTCCTTACGGATATCTCCTATTTGCTGAGTTATATTCCTATACTCTCCTGTAGTTCTTTAGATGTACTCAAAATAGCTGACCTACCCTGGTATGGTGGTACATGCCCATAATCCTGGATATTCGGGGAGCTGAGGCAGGAGGATTCAAGTTTGAAACCAGCCTAGGCAACCTAGCTACACCTTGAATCAAAATATAAGCCAGGTGTGGTGGCACATGCCTATAGTCCCAGCATTCTGGGAGGCTAAGGTTGAATCCCTTAGGATTGCAAGTTTGAACCCAGCCTAGGCAACTCAGTGACTTAGCAAGACCCTATCAAAAAATAAAAAGGGCCTACTAAAAAGAATATAATAATTAAAATTAAAAGGGCTAGGAATGTAGCTCTGCAAAGACTCTGGGTTTAATCCTCAGCCCTGCCCCCCCCATATATAATAATATATATTATATATAATAAAATATATAGTATATAACAACATATATATTATATATATAATAAAAATGGGCAGGGGAGGTAGTTCAGTTGTCATGTGCGCCCTGGGTTCAATCCCTAGTACTGGGGGAAAAAAAGCAAAGGCTTACTCAGTCTTTAGTAACAAGAGCAACACCAGCCCCTCAGGAATGGCTCCTGGTTTCCGCCACTGCCCCCTTCTCCCAGGGCTGAGCCACACTTCCATGTTTCTTTGATGTCTTCCAGTTCTCGGCTTCAGGGTGGCCACTTCCAGGGCTCAGCTCTAGTCCCCAGGCTTCCCCTGCCCCGCCCCTGGCCGTGGTGTGCCTGCCTGGGGACTGCTTCGTGGCTTTCCCGAGTTACCGCCCGGAGCCTGTTTTCTCTGGCCACAGGAGCCGTTCAGGGTTAGCGTGGTGGGGAGCTAGCCCGTGGGCAGGGGTCTCCTCAGCTGCCTGTGCCAGGCTGAGTGCTCTGTTCTTCTTACCGAGATTCGTGAGGAGATGTGCGCTCGTTGCGTTGCTGGAGCCCTTGGCTGTCCCTGGGTGCCACAGATGTCGAGGCTGCCATTTTGGCCTGTGTTCTTGTTGCTTTTATGGAGGAGGAGACTGCGAGCCCCTCACTCCACCAGTGTCACTGACGTCCCTCCGAGCAGCGTGTTTCCATACGGAGAGACACTGTTTAGTGGGCCCGAGAAATGGTAATGAAAATAAGGCCACAGTGGAATGGACGGTTTCCAAATGCATATTTACACAGGGATACGAGGCGGCACATTTGTGGCTGTCAGTGATGTTTTTGACGCTCCTACATTGGTGCCTTCATTCTCCAAACAAATCTGGCCTTGAAACATCATCCGGACACTGGTGTCCCCAGGGCAGTGTGCATGCTGGGCATGGGGAGCCGCCTGGGTTCCCAGGAGTGGCAGATGGGAAGCGTAGAGTTGTGTCGGCACGATGCTCTCAGATGAGTAGTGGAAAGATGGACAGGACATACGCCAAGTGTGAGTAAGAGTGGCCTCTGGTTGTGCCGTAGTGAGCAGTCTCTTCCTGGTTGTTGATAGGTTTTTGTGCTTTTCCAGATAGTTGGACAAACGCATCACTACTTTGCTAATGGAAGAGAAATGAGCACAGTGCAGAGGTGGGTGGCCCTTCTCTGGTGGCTCCGGGGCAGACGAGCCTGATTCCCATCCTGGACAGAGGCCGCCCTGAGCGTGGCCCACGGGAAGTTATTTTAGGCTCTTGGGTGGACCTGGTCAGCAGGAACCCGGCCTGCCTCTGTAACCTGAGTCCTCTCTTCCCTGGCTCCCCAGAGCTGGGGATTCCAGCTCCACTCTCTCCCTGCCCTGCAGGCCGTCTGTGTCTCTGCCCCGGCCCACATGCCTCCACCCCTCTCTGCAGGTTCCCCAAGGACCCCAGCACCTGGACCGTGGACCGGCAGCTCCTGTGGGGTCAGGCTCTGCTCATCACACCTGTACTCGAGCCTGGGAAGACTGAAGTCACCGGCTACTTCCCCTCGGGCACGTGGTATGACCTGCAGATGGTGAGAGGGGAGACCCCGAAGCCTGGAGGGGGGGTGCTCCAGAGCAGCCCGCAGTCCTGACCTGGACAGAGGTGTGCAGTCCTGGCTTCGTGCGGGTTCCTCACACACACACATCAGCCCATCAGTTCTTTGCAGGGACCACATTTTCCATGCGAGGAACCAGCCTGTGCGGGTAACTCCCCAGGCTCAGACAGCCGTCGCTGGGGCTGAGCTACACTGGGTGTCATCTGACTTGCCCTGGACCTGTCCCACCAGATGTCCTGTGGCCACACAGCCTGTCTCTCCTGGGCTCCACACGGCTCCTGGGGACAGCATGGGGCTGTGGTGCTGCCTGGGCCCCTTGTGACGTGACACCTCCCTCCAGGTACCAGTAGAGGCCCTGGGCAGCCTCCCGCTTCCGCCCCCAAAGTCCCCCAGCCCTGCCATCCACAGTGAGGGGCAGTGGGTGACGCTTCCGGCCCCCCTGGACACCATCAATGTGCACCTGCGGGCTGGGACCATCGTGCCTCTGCAGGTACTAGGGCTGTACAGTGGGGTGGGGGTGTGGACACCGGTGGGGCTGGGGGCTCAGGGGGCTCCTGGGGGGCGGAGCCTCTCCAGGGAGGAGATAGGAGCGGGGGGGGGCGGGGGGGCACAGCGCTCTGTCCCTTAGGAGGGTCCGTATGTCAGGGCCCAGCTCCGGGGAATGGGTCGCCGATCCTTGCAGTGGAGACAGACTCAGGTCCGCTGGCCTCGGCCAGGGCGTCACCACAGGCCGTCCTGCACACCTGCCTCCTTGTAGCCTGTCCCGGAGCCCTCCACCAGGGCCAGGGCCGTGACACGTGTCCACCCCCTTCCTAGGCCCCTGGCCTCACAACCACAGAGTCCCGAAAGCAGCCCATGGCCCTGGCTGTGGCCCTGACCCCGCGTGGTGAGGCCCAGGGGGAGCTGTTCTGGGACGATGGGGACAGCCTTGGGGTGCTGGAACGCGGGGCCTACACGCAGGTCGTCTTCCTGGCCGGGAACGTGAGTCCCAGGCCTCCCGGGCCGGCGGGAAGGGAGCCGTGGGAGGGGACCCACCCTGCTCAGGGGAGGGGTGCCAGGCAGGGGACTGTGCCAGGCGTCCTGTCTCTTCACATCCACACAGAGGGCCCCCGGAACACTGGCAAGTCCCTGCTCTGGGGGGTTCCTGCCCCTGCCTGTCTGTGGCCACTTTTGTATTCTTCCTGCCTCTGTGCCAACCAGAACACCATTGTGAACCAGCTGCTGCGCCTGACCAAGGAGGGGGCGGACCTGCAGCTGAGGAAAGTGACCGTCCTGGGGGTGGACACGGCCCCCCGGCAGGTCCTCTTCAACAGTGTCCCTGTCTCCGACTTCACCTACAGTCCAGACACCAAGGCAAGAGGGCAGAGCGGCAGGGGCTCTTGTCCTCAGGGTGGCTGCAGGGAGGTGCTCGGGATACCAGCGGCCCAGTGCCGTCCAGCTCGAAGCGTGGATATGGAGGATGCCTGGACCCCAGGGTCCCGGGGGGAGGAGTAGGCCCTCAGTGCTCCCCCCATCCACATCTGGGTGGCAGTGGGGTGACCCTGGCCGTGGAGGCTGTGAGCCGCTCACGTGGTGCCCGGCCTCCTGAGCCATGCAGGGCCAATGTGAGGCGGAGCGGCAGCCAGCAGCCATGCACGGCTCGTGGCAACAGCTGCCCAGCGCTCAGGTGTCCTTCTCTCTTGAGCAGACCCTGGCCATCCCTGCCGCGCTGTCCATGGGGAAGCAGTTCCGTATCAGCTGGGCCTAGTGGCAGCAGTGCCCATCTTGCCAGGGAGGTGCTGCCGGGTGGGTGAAGCAGAGCTGCGGTTCCTGAGCACGTTGGTTCCAGAGGCACCAAGCACAGGATGGCTGTTGAGCCCAGCACTGGTCTCCTAACTTGTCTGAGAGTGCACCACACACACACACACCACCGTCAGTGCCCTCGGCCACTGTGTAAGGACGTCATACGGCGAGGCTGGCTGCCCCTGGCCTGTGACCAGGTGCAGCAGTGTCAGCTGCCACCACCGCCCTTTGTCCCTGCCCCCAGAGAAGGTGACACCCAGGACACAGACACTGTACCCACGCCAAAACCAAGCCCTGTGGGTGCAGCGGCTGTGAACCCACAGAAGGACAAAGCTGGTGACACTGTGGAGTCCACAGACGTGAGGAACTGCTGCCTGGGAAGTATCATTACGGTTAATAAAAGGGACTTTGAGAACCAGCACCTGCCAGTCCTTCTGGGCTTCAGGGCCCTGAAGTGTCCCAGGGCCACCAGGAGACACCAGAGGGCCCTGGTGTGTTGCCCCTGCCTGACAAGGCAGCCGCCTGTGTGTCCTCAGTCACCTCACGTGCCCATGTCACCCTTCCTGTCCTCATATCCCTTCATGTCTGCATCTCCCCCTTCCCCTTCAGGTCCCTTTTGCCTCATATCCTTACCTTACCTCACATCCTGTCACCTCTGGTTCCCCCTGATGTCCCCTCACCTCCCCGATACCCATGCCCAGGGTGACTGGAGAATGTCTAGCAGGGCCTGGGGCCGCATGGACACGAGGACTTTGGAGGGGCCTGAGGCCTCTGCCCCAGCTCTGTCCCAGGTGAGAGGAGGACAGGTTCCGGCCCAGGTTCCCCGGCGAGCCTGAGGAAAGGAGAGGAAGAAGCCCAGTGTTGGGGTCACAAGATGGCCAGCCCTTCAGAACACCTTGTCCTGTCAGCGGGATTGATGGGGCCAGAGACGGGCCTGTGCTTACCTCTGCGGCCTATGGAAAATCGAGCATCAGAGGTACAGTGACTGACAGGAGCTCACACCTGACAGGCGACTGTGCGTCTTCCAGTCTTCACTCACAAGAGAGCCCTTCCACAGGGCCAAGTCCCGGGCCCCACCTGCCACCCCGCCTGTGTGGACCTCTTAGCCCTAGCCCCTCATGTTCCAGTGATCATATGAAAAAAGGGACAGCAGTAATAACCAGATACCACTTTATCCCTGAATCCTAGCAATGTACAGCGTTAAGCAGAGGTGGAGCCAGGAGTAGTGATGCACATCTGGTATCCCAGCACTCTGGAAGGCTGAAGCTACATGACTGCAAATTCCAGCCTGGCTTGGGCAACTTAGTGAGACACTGTCTCAAAAATACATAAAGGTTGGGAAGATAAGTCAGTGCAAAGGCCCTGGGTTCACCTCACGGTACCAGGGGTGAACGTACCTGGAGAGAAAACAAAAATGGAAGGGGAAGTGGTCCCTCCCTAGGCAGCAGAGCCAAAACCCTGTCAGTGCTGGTGGCCCGGGTGGCTGAGGACGCCCTGCCTGACAGTGCCAGGCTCCCAGAGTAAGAGACTGTCGGGGAGGGCTGATGACGCAGTGGCCGCCGCCAGGCTGGACTAGCCATCCGTGTGCTCACCTCCTGTGCTATCACAGCCCCAAAGGGCAAATTGGCCACTGTACCCCCCTTGCAGGAATGTCGGGAGTTCTCATCCCCATTGGGCCAGTGCAGGAAGGGACGGGATGAAGAGGTGTGGGTTCTGTCCTCGAAGGGGCGCTGAGCAGTGAACCACGATGCGTGGCCCTGTATCCTCATGGGGCTGGTATTCCTGTGCCGCCGTTCGTGACCCACACCTGCTACCGGTCCTGCTACACAGGAGCACTCGCTCAGGTAGACACGCTAGCGTCTGGGCCCGCCGGACCTGGTGCAGAGGGGTTCCCAGAGGCCTCCTAAGCAAGGCCCATTCTCAGACCCGGTGAATGTTTGAACGCATGCAGGTTACGCACGTGGCCGGGGCTGGCTTCCCAGGCACGGGACACGCGTGGGCCCAAAGGACTCAGAAGGGCTCTGAGCTGGGATAAAGCTTTGCTGCCATCCCAAAACCCTCAGTAACTTTCTCACAAGGGTCCTGCAGCATTCTCAAGTCTGCGTGGAGCCCCCAGGCTGTAAAGCTGGTTCTGGGGGTGGGTTTGCCCCCCCCCCCCCCCGTTTACATTGGTACAAACTAATACAAACGTCCCTTTCTTTCCTGGGCGAGGGAGGGATGGACGGGGGAAGCGGGATAGAAAGCGGTCCTGTGTCAGGGACAGCAAGTACATCCCAACCCCCACACCCCCAGGAGTCAGGGTGCTGCCGACGGCAGCCCCCAGGGGGTCTCAGCGGCTCCGCAGGGCCTCCGTGCACAGCAATCAGCCTCTGAGGTCACCTGCCGGACGCCCTCTGGTGGCCGCATAGGAGACGACACAGATGGGAGCATGTTGCCTAGGGCCGCAGAAGGAAGGCTGGGTAAGGGGCTGACAGGGAGCACCGGGCTGTCCACGGGGCCAGACACAGCTGGTGAGGCGCAGCTCGGCGTCCGCAGGCCAGACCCGCCTCCACAGCACTCCACTCGCAGCTGCTCCCCGGCCGACCACGGTGGGAACCCGCTGGAAACCGCGGTGCTCCAGGGGTGTGTGGGAAGGGCAGGACAAGGAGCCCAGGAATAACGTCCAGTCCGAGGGCCCAGGGGCTCAGCGTGCCGGCTCTTCCTGGTGTGTGCTGGGCACTTGCCCTGGCCCTCAGACAAAACAACTGCAGCAGGCCGAAGTTGTCTTTGCTGTTGCCTCCATTACAGAGGTGTGATCACCGGACAGTGTGCTGAACAGCTGTACGAACCAGATGGAATTGCTCACGTCAACCCCGACAAGGTAAGGGAGGCAGCAGGTGTGAGGAAGGGGTCCTGGCACAGGTCTGCTGGACAGTGACTGTCAGTTACTTCACTGCCAGCACCACAACCTTTACAGAGGGCACTGCAACTCACACAAAAAAACGACTTTAAATTCTTTTTTGCAACTAGGAATTGAGTCCAGGGCCTTGGCGCAGAGCTGCATCCTGACCTCTTTGAGGCAGGGCCTGGCTATGTCAAATTCCCCAGGCTGGGCTCGAATGTGAGATTCTCCTGCCTCAGCCTCCCAGAACCCTAGAATTACAGGTGTGCATCACACTTGACTTTGGTTTTCTGCGGTGCTGAGATCAGATTCAGGGTTGTGCACATGCTAAACAAGTGTTCTGTCACTGAGTTGCATCCCTAGCCCCCTAAAGCCCAGCCACTCAGTCTGGTGTCATGATTATGGCCTAGGATTACTGGTTCAAAGTGGTTTATGAAACTCATTTTCTGCCTTTTAGAATCTCCCCTGCCTCAGCCCTTCTGCACACACCATAGTTTACTGTCATGCTGTTTACCTGACGGACATCAGCATTCTTCGGAGAATCTATCTAGGCTGGTGGTGGTGAACCTATGACATGCATGTTTCTAAGGCAAAAGATGTTAATATATGAGTTGTTCTCTCTACACTTAAACCTGCGTTCAGGTTTAATTGCAGTGTGGCACTGTGCGATAGACAAGTGGGTTTTGGGTTGTAGTCTGGGCACTCAGCTCTAACAGGTTCACCATCACTGGTCTGGGCTGGTGATGCACCAGCCGTCTTAAGGTACAACCCGAGTGGTTTTGACACAGGTCTCTCTGTGAAGCCGGCTCTGTGACTAGCATGGTGCCTGTACCACCCCGAGGGCCCCAGCCCTTTGTCATCCCAACTCATCTGCCGGTGACTCCTGGTAGGTCACATAAATGGAACCCCTTTGTGTAAGTAGTAAATCACTCAGCCTGCAAATGACCCACAGCTCTTAGTACCTGGCAGGTGTGCCGTTATTGTTACCCACCTCCAGTGGACACCAGGATTGGCTTCTGGCTACTGTGGTTCCGTAACAAACACCAAAGGTGAGATGTCAGCTCATACAGGAAGTGTTTTGCACTCCCAGCATGGAACAGTGGCAGCTACCTCGTGCTCATGCCCATGTTCGGAGTGGCGTCTTTTAATTACAACAGTCCAGTGAGTGCAGGATGGTACTGGGTGGTTCCCATTTTCACCCCGTTGGCTGATGGGTGTCCGACATCTTTCCACGTGCTCCTCTGCCATACATGTACTTTCTTTTGCAGGATCTGTTCAAATGTTTTGCCACTTGTGAGTTGGATTTGAATTAGAAAAGATTTTCTACTTTTGCATAACTTATTTCTGTAATTCTAGGGCCTTAAAATACAAACTCTTATTTGGTCAGTCCTGGCAGTGAGAAGTCTGTCACGTGAGTAGTCCCACCTATGGTAGCTACAATCAGGGCTTTGCTGTGAGGCTGCTTTCCTCTCTGGAGCCTCCAGTTTGTGTCCCGGCTTGTGTGGCTGTTGAATCCATGTCTTGGAAGTCAGAGCTGAGCTGTGCCCTGCTGACTGTCAGCTGGGCCCTTCTGGAAGCCTCCCCCAGACTCAGGCTCATGGCCTCTTCCTCAAATCCAGCAGTGGATTCCTGAGAATCTTCCGTCACAACACCCTCAGAACAACTGAAGCAAACAAAGTTCTGACTTCAAGCATTCCCATGAGCAAAAGGTGCATTCATCTAAGTCAGGGACAGTAAACCTTTTAGAGACCAAGTACCCAAACTGCACCTGAAAATCCACTTACTGATCGCAAAGTGCCAACACTTCGATTAAACCTGAGTATCTGATGCTCGGCTTTGGGGGCAACTCAGCTCTATGTGCCGCCTGCTGCTGCATGTGTGTCATGGGTTTGCCACCACTGGGCCAGGTAATGCAGGACTTCCTCCTCTCAAGGTCGCAGCGCGTCAGCCCCAGTCCCTTTCACCATGCACTGTGACAGTCCTGTGGGGTCAGGACACTGGACTCTCAGGACTGCTACCCTGCCTCCCTCCCAACGGCTCCCTACAGATCCAGGAGTAGGGCCCTTGTCAGGTGCACACGTGGCAAATACTGTACACTTCCCCAACACGTGGCCTGCCTTCATGAGTGTCTAATGAAGAATAAAAACATGTTTAGTCTCAACGAGCCCACGTTGTAATCATTTTTTATATCCTTCAAAAGAAATCTTTGCCAAGCCCAAAATCATTTGTTTTCTTCTACAGATTTTGTAATTCCAGCTCCAGTATTCAAACATTTCAAGTTAGTTTTGGCATAAAATGTGAAGGGGGCGGAACAGGCTTCCCAGGACAACACAGCAAGTTACTAGGAAAGGGGGCAGCACCACCTGAAATGGCAACTCCAGTCTGTGGTAAGTGTTTAAGTATTTAATGAAAAGACAGCAATGCGTTATTTACACGTGGATAAGAAAGGTGGCAGAACTGCCAGGGAACCTTCCTGGAGGTGCTGTGGGAAGGGTTCAGAGAAACCCCCTGAGGAGCTGCCCGCAGCATCTCCAAGCAAGCGCACGGAACGGGCGAGCCCCACTCATCTCCAGCTCGGGAGCACTGTCCTCAGATCAGATCGGCAACTGCAAGGAAGAACACAGCAGGCAAGGGGTATTGTGCACAGCAGAAATTCAACAGCGGCTCACAAGACACCTTGAGACAAGAATTAGGGAGCTCCTCCCACAGCAGTCACACGGACAGTGCCTTCCTTACCGTTCATAGGCATTTCATCAATCTGAGTGGAATAGTACTGTTCAATATCGCGGAGGATGCGGATGTCGTCATTCTTCACAAAGTTAATGGCCACACCCTTTCGGCCATAGCGACCCGACCTCCCGATTCTGCAGGAATGAAGCAGCCGATTGGCAACCAAGGCCACCCTGACTCCGGGTGAAGGCGTCCCCGAGGGCAGGGCAGGGCAGGGCAGGGCAGGGCAGGCCGGCCCACCTGTGTATGTACAGCTCTCTGTTGTTGGGGAGGTCATAGTTGATGATGAGGGACACCTGCGGGACGTCCAGCCCCCGGGCCCAGACGTCTGTGGAAATGAGCACGCGGCTGTGGAAAGGAAGGGCCGCAAAGGTGAGACGGGACCTGCTGCACTACTGATGGCAGCTCCATGCCTGGCTATGGGCCTGAAACAACCCCACTGCGCTCATGAGGGCCCTCTGACCCCGCAAGGTGCTAGGGATGGCAGAGAAAGCCCTGTGGTGGAGGAACATCTGGCCACTTAGGTCATATGCTCTGTCAAAAACCCTTACTTGGCTTTTAGTGCAGCAGTTTGTTTAAAGTAAGTCCCATTCCAGCAACTGGGAAAAATATTTTGCTTTTACCCAGCAAACATTTTAGAGTAACCTTATTGATTTTGCTTCAGTGTTATGCTCTCTTCAAAGGTGAAATTCACCCCACAAACTCCCTCCTTGCTATAGCCAACCATCTGACAGGCCAGTGCCACACGTGACCCCGACACCTGAAACGGGGCTGCTCTGAACCAAGGTGCACTGCAAGTATAAAATGTATAGTAGATTCTGAAAACCTGGTACCAAAAGACACAAAGACATCTCATTTCTGTGTGTGCATGCACACATGGTACTGGGGACTGAACCCAGGACCTGTGCACTGGGCTACATCCCTAGCACCTTTTTAAAATTTAAAAATCCAGTGTTCAAATTATAGGAATGCATCACCACACCCAAGTGATTAACATTTTTAATGCTGACTACATACTGAAAGGATGACATACTGAGTACTTTTAAGAAGCAACTTCACAGGGCTGGGGCTTTAGCTCAGTGATGCTGCGCCTGCCTGGCAAGTGCAAGCTCCTGAGTTCAATCGCTGATTCCGCACAAACAAAACCCAAACCAAAACCTAAAAAAGGCTGGATTGGCAGCTGACCATCCCGGAACAATGAAGGCTCAAAGCCAGGGGTCACCTCACTCAGGTGCAGAAACTAGGCACTGGCCCAGCCCAGAGTTCCACGCATCTCCAGGGCATCTGCAGCAAGATCCTCACCGGCACAAAAACTCCTGAGAGCACTTTCAGGTGGGAGTTCAGGGACGAAGCAAAAGAGGAGTAGCACACATGTCTATGTCTAAAGAAATCCTGCTACACCCAGGATAACTACTACATAATGCAAACGTCACCATCTCAGCGGGCACGGTAATGCAGGCCTGGGAGACTCAGGCCAGAGGATGCACATTCAGCCCACCCTGGGCAACGCAGTGACACCCCGTATCAAATAAAAAGTGAAAAAAAGAGGCGGGAATGTACCTCAGTGCAAAGGCCCTGGGTTCAACTCCCAGTACCACACACACACACACACACACACACACACACACACACACACACACACACACACACACACACACACACACACACACACACACACACACACACACACACACACACACACACACGGGAACCAGAGAAGAGATGACAAATAAAATGCACTTATATAAGGTAATGAATAAATACACTAGGGCCAGGGATTTAGCTCAGTGGTTCTGCCACCTGCCTCACAAGCGAAAGGTCCCAAGTTTGATCCCTGGTACCAAAAAAGTACATACATAAATACATATATTAAATGAAACCAGATTAAATGCTCCACTTAAAAGACAAATTATGATTACTGACCCAAAAAACCAAAACCAAACTATATGCCGTTTCTAAAAAGTGTGTCTGCAACATAAGGGCACGAAAAGGATAGAAAAAGATGACGAGGTGCCCTGAGGAGAGGCCAAGCCGCAGAGCAAGGCAGCAGGGCAGGCAGGCAGGGGACAGGGTCTGCTACAGAGGAGGCACTGCAGACATAACTCCAGTCTGTACGCACAGCCTTGCTTAAGCAAAACCTGCGGGGCATCCACAGCACTCTGCCATGGCAAAACCAGCAACACAGGAAGTGGAAGGATGCGGGCGAGCTGCCAAATACAGCCAGCAACTGAGATGCCATGGGACACATCCTGTTCCAGGACACACAGAATTGTAAAAAGGGACCATAAGCTGGGCCACACAAAGCCAAGTCTGAATAAATTCCAAAGGACTGAACTCACACATGGTGTTCGCTGACCGCCATGGAATCAAACTATAACCCAATTACAAAAAGAGAAATCAAGGGCCGGGGATTTAGCTCAGTGGTTCCACCACCTGCCTCGCAAGCTCAAGGACCTGAGTTCGATGCCCAGTAGCAAAAAAAAAAAAAAGAGAAACCGAAAATCTCCACTTACTTGCAAACAAAGCAACACGCTTCAAACTACAGCAACCAACGCACTAATCAAGGCCAGATGCACCCTCAAACTAACGCTGCGGCAGCTCCCTACTCCCAGATCTCAGCCTCCAGGATGGCAATCTCAGCTCCCAGCATTTGGGGCTGCAAGCTATGGTAATGAAAGAAGGGACTCAGCACGCAGCATGCAGCTCTCAGGACGGCCCAGTCAGCCTAACCAGCATCACAGCGGAGAACGCTACCACCCACCTGGCGCCGGACCGGAACTCCTTCATGATGGACTCCCGCTCTTTCTGGGGCATGTCTCCGTGCATCGAGGATACGGTGAAATTGGCTTCTCTCATTTTCTCCGTCAGCCAGTCAACCTACAGACAAGTCAGCAGATGTTACCAGAGGTGTGCACTCAAGATGTTACTTCCATTACTTGCAGACCCAATACACTCACAAAGCAACAGCTGCGGACACCCAGACTAATATTAACTGGATGTGTGGCGAATTCGCTTTTACCTAGCATACACCAGGGTAGAGTTGTAAATGGTCTTAAGCCATTTGTCCTACGTAACGATCTTTGAAGGGGAAGTGACAGATCCCGTGTGAAACTTAAACTCTTTTGGAATGCAGTGCTGCTCTTTTACCTCTATCAGCTGCCAACAGTTCTCAACCCTGCCTACCCCAGCGTCACTGGGGAGCTTTAATGACACCTGAATCTGTGGGGGCAGGACCAGTATCAACCTTTTTTTTCTTCTGAGTGGAAGCCTTGCTGTTACCCAGACTGGCCTTGAATTCTTATGCTCAAGCAATCCTCCTGTCTCACCCTCCTGAGCAGCAGAGACTACAGGCACACACTGCTGTTCCCAGAATCAATATAGTGGTGTCTGAGTCCATGAGCTTAATTTGTTCTATGATTTTGGAAAAGATGGTCACAGTTGTTTGTCACCCAATACAGAGTTTGCAAACAAAAACAAACTTTTGCCAAATGCGTCTGTTTGCGTAAAACTGCAAACAAAAGCATCCATGAACTGAGTGAGGTACCATTGTATTTTTTATAAAGTTTTACTGAGATACAGGCAGGCCCTTTCCTTACGTAGCATGGCCGCTTCTGCACAGGGATCTGAAACCCGCAGAGCTGAAACACATGATGCCACCCTTTACCGACAAGCTCGGCTGAGTCCTGAAGACCCACCCCAAAGTGCCCCACAAGGACACCAGCAGCAGCCCACACACCTTCCTCTTGGTATTGCAGAAGATGACAGCCTGGGTGATGGTCAGGGTGTCATAGAGGTCACAGAGGGTGTCGAATTTCCACTCTTCTCTCTCCACCGCCACAAAGAACTGTTTGATGCCTTCCAGGGTCAATTCATCACTGGCAGACAGAAACAGATCCTGTTACATGTTATTCTTTCGGCAGCACAGGTCTGGAGACACATCTCCCAAGAGGTGGCCAGGGCCAAGGCATGCCCCAGGAGCCTGGGCCCTACAGCCCCACCCGCCACAGCTTCGGGTCCCCACTGCCACGCGGGGCCGATGTCTTGGATTCATCCGAACATTTCACAAGTCTACTGCATGGCCTACAGTTCCACAAAACACACTGGTAACAACTAAATCCTGCCAGTTCATCTTAAAATCTGGAACTAATGAGTCAAAGGACATTCTGTAAGTTAAGTATTATAAAAGCTAGTGTTTCCCAGGAGAAAATGAAGAGGGTGCCCCTACCGTTTCACCAAGATGCGGATGGGGTCTGTCATGAACTTGTTGGTCATCTCCAGGATCTCATGGGGCAGGGTGGCACTGATGAGCACCACCTGCGTGGCGGGGGGCAGGTACCTGTACACGTCATAAATCTGCTCCTTGAAACCTGGGTGGAGGGCGAGACAGACAGGACCTTCCAGCCCGCATGCAGGGAACCGCCACACTGCTCCCTGGTTAAATGTGTCTCTAAAAGGCCTGTGGTTTCACAACAAATTCACCAATATACACACAAAGAATACCCTTTCCCTTTCAATCAATACAGGCATTTCTAGGAGCTGCATCCCAACTCCACCACAGTTGTCAGAGCTAACCCACCAGACACAAGTTGCAAGCCCAGATCAGTCTGGTCTGAAATGCTGTTATCCTGCTTGTGATTAGTCTTATAAACCCCTACCATAAAAATATCAAAGTAGCAAGTTTATGCACATAATTCTCCCCAAGATACAACTGTTTTTCACAAAGAAAACACTAACTATATTCAGAACACTTTAATTAGCTACATATTTTAGTTTTGCCTTGAAGAAAGAACTAAGGAATATGTCAGTAGAAAATTGTTATTCATACCTTTATTCAACATTTCATCAGCCTCATCCAAAACCAACATCTTGATTGCTCGTGTCCTTAAACTTCTGCGACGAATCATATCTACAGAATTGATTTTAAAATAATCACACCTGAGCCTCCAGGGGTGAGAGCCACTCTTGGGCTTTCAGGGCCCTCCCTGTCCTGCCAGTAACCCAGCTGCAGGAGCCCACCATGCAGCACACAGGACGGGAACCGTCCATATCCCTCAGGCACTTCTCACCAATACTGTGTCCACTTACCAAAGACACGCCCCGGTGTGCCTGCCACGACGTGCTGACCGTAGTCCAGCTTTCTGATGTCTTCTCCCACATTGGTGCCCCCAATGCAGGCATGGCACTGGACGTTCATGTAGTCTCCCAGAGCGAGCAGCCCCTGAATCAAAACACAGGTTCAGGTCCAGGGAGCTACAGTGCCAGACACAGCTGAAGGGTCCAAAAGGGAGGTCTTTTCTATCCCAGTTTACAATGGACCAACAATCATTATTTGTGTCACTACTTATAAATTCACAAGCTTCTCCTCCTTTTATTCTTTTTTCTTCCAAAATAAGTTAATTTTGTGGGTTTATTACAAAATACATATTAACCACAGAAAAAATACATACAAGTCATAACTATTCACCCAAACTCACAACTTAACATCCTAATATATATACTTCCGTTACACTGTAAAAAATAATCACTAAAATGGATTTTTGTGTTGAAGAAGTTACATTTATAAGACTGCAAACAACTACCAAAAGCACACAGGCTTCAGTAAAAATGCCTTAATGTACACCAGTAAATTCATGATGACCACAGCACTGCAAAAAAAAAAAAAAGTTTAGGAATCAAGAAAAACATTTTGAGAGAACAGAAAAATAGCATCACATTAAATCACTCATCTGGTCCTTTACAACTAAATGTCAGTGACTGGCAAATAGGATCCCACTATCTTTAACTGTCTCACCTTCTGAATCTGTACTGCTAACTCTCTTGTCGGAGCCAAGATCAAAGCTTGCGTTTCTCGAACCTGGCGAACAATCAGAAAAGAGTATCCTCAATATTTGTAAGGTGGATTGCAGTAATTCACAGCCAGATATAAATATTATCCTTATTAACTATACTTCTGATTTCTAATGGACATAAGCAAATCTTAGTGTCATTTACATTATAAGTCCAGTGCAATAACATGACACATTAGTCAGGATTCCTATGTGCAGACAAGAATTTTCCTTAATTTAAAAACCTTCCCAGTTTAAACAAAAAGGGATTTTTGACAGATACCAGTTAGTTCAGATACCAGTAGGCAATTAAGACACTCTTTCAAATGCTGAGTTAGTACAAGTACAGAATTCTAAACATTATACTCTTTGAACACTTGCGTTACAAAAGGAAAAGCAAGTTCTCCGAGGACTGAAGAGCGCTAGATTGAGAAGGGCCAATCACCTGAATATCCAAACACTGGAGGACTGAAATGCTGAAGGTGGCGGTCTTGCCCGTGCCAGACTGAGACCTGTCAAGAAAGCAGACAAGGGCCGAGGATTTAGCTCTGTGGTTCCACTGCCTGCCTCACAAGCACAAGGACCTGAGTTGGATCCCCCGTACCAAAAAAAAAAAAAAAAAAAAAAAAGCAAGCAAGCAGACAAGCAGGACTGAGAGGAAGGGCACGTGCGTGCTTCTCATTCCCATGACCCCTCCACAGCCGTGCTCAAGGGCCTGGCTCCAGAAGTACTTGGGCAGCTTCTTCCAAGCAGATGCCCCTTCCTCCCACCAACACCAACACCAAGGAGGTAGGACTCAAGCACAGTGTGTGACTTCTCCATCTCTACAGGTGATGAGGACAATAAATGTGGCTTCTGCACTGGACAACAGGCTTACCGATCTATAGCTATCACCTTCAAACCAAAGTAACTTTTCTGAGGTTTTGAGAGTAAACCTATCCAAAAAATTTAACAGGTAAATCTTTTAAAATATAAGGCAAATAGGGCCAGGGATTTAGCTCAGTGGTTTCACTGCCTGCTGAGCAAGTGCAAGGACCTGAGTTCGATCCCTGGTACCAAAAAGTATAAAATAAAATAAAATAAAAATAAAAATATAAGGCAAATACAGCCTGGGGGTGTAACTCAGTGGTAGAATGCTTACCTAGCACGTATAAGGCCCTGGATTTTATCCCCAGCATAGCAAAAAAAAAAGGAGGAAAGGAAAAAAAGCAAGAGAATATAAGGGGGGTGGGGCAGGGATGGGGGCACACATTTGTAACTCCAGCACTTAGGAAGGCTGAGGCAGGATGATTACAAGTTTTCTGTTTCGTTTTGTTTTTGGTACCAGGGATCAAACTCGGGTCTTTGCGCTCGTGAGGCAGGCGGCAGAACCACTGAGCTAAATCCCTGGCCTTTGATTACAAATTTTAATCCCACATGGCCAACTTAGCAAGGCTCTGTCTCAAGATTTTAAAAACTAAGCCTAAGAGCTGGGGATGGATCTCAGTTGGTATAGAGCCTCTTAGTTAAATCTCTAATACTGCAAAATATAAAAATAAAATAAAGCCCTGGGGCTAAAATGAAGGAAAGAGTTGATAACCAAATGTATACACAGGCACTAACGAACTGACACATCTTTTTTTACTACACTATGTCACAGGCTACACATCATTAAATCTCCAATTCACTACATAAACCAACTTACTGTGCAATGACGTCTCTCCCTTTAATTATCTGCTTGATAGCTCGCTGCTGGATTGCTGATGGTTTTTCAAAACCTGAAAATAACAAATAAAGAGCTCTTGGCACTGTGACGGCATTAGAACCAGGTACAGTAACCTCCTCCAGGACAGATGATTCGCTGTAAATGGCCAAGCTCTGCCAACCCACACTCCCGCTGCCCACCTAACCCAATGCTCAACACAGAAAGCACTCAGACACAAGAGCCCAATGGATCTTCATTCGGACTAGCATGGGATATTATCTGTAAGACAAAATCTCTGCAAAAGGAGTATCATGTTTAGAATACGCAGACCCCAGTTTTGTTTAAAAAAGAAAAAATTTAGGGGCACACAAGATCTGGAAGTACAGGCACCAAAATGTTACTGGTGGTTACTCCTGGAGAGTCAGGTGACCAAAACATCACTTTTTACTCTATTTGTGTCCTTTGGCTAGATTACAAATGGCTGGATTACTTTTTAAACTTAAAAAAGGAAAATAAATCTAGTATCACTGTAGTTACCGTTCTTTCCTAGCTAGCATTAAAATGCTGGGCTGCCATGCAGCACTGCTCTCCCATCTGGAGGCCACTATGTTAACCACAATATCACCGCTCCTGCCCAGCAATTACTACTAAGGGATGAGGCTATTCTGAAGGACTAAAAGTATTTTCCAAGTAGGCAAATAAAATTTTATGTGCATAAGCTGTAACTTAATTATCTTGTAGTCTTTTAAAATGTAGCACAATTTCCCATCTCAACACAAAAGCACATATAACAGATGATTAACAGACTCCTCCTGAAGTCAACCATACGGACGGGAAACTAGTAACCGTTTCAGGGCAGGGAGGCACTGGGTGCCGAGAGGGCCCAGTTTTGAGGCTTTTCCTCTCCTGTCCCTCAGCAACTTCTTTTCACTGGCTTCACTGGCTACACTGTCCTGACACCAAGAATTGCTGGATAAAGGACTTCCCAGTCTCAGGCACTAAGTAACCTCATGCCGGCATTCCCAACTATACATCCTCAATTACCATCTTCCCCGGGATCCCAACTTGATAGACAGCTGTCTCCCTGACATCCCTACAGACCTTCAAAGAGACTAGGACATAGCTCCCAATTTTACTTCCCTCGAGTGCTGCCAGCTAAGCACTGTCCACCAGATTACACAAGGCACCCAAAACTAACCCTCTGGTCCTCCTTTTCGCCCATCAGCCAACCCTGTGAGCTCTACAGTACAGTCTCCCCTGAATAATCTCCTCTCTGACCACAGCAAAAGCCTCCCAACTCATTTCCTTGCCTCCTCTCCTGCTTCACCTCACGCGGAATCCACAAACACCAGAATAACTCTTGAATCTGTAAATCTTGATACTTAAAACCCTTTAATGGTTTCCCACTGCACTCAGCAATGAACTCCAAAATCTTTATCACTATCTCACCAAAGTGGCCACTGGGCCCCGTCTAGGCTCGCAGACGGAATTTCTTTCTGTTCTCGGAACACACTCGGTTAAGGGCCGCAAGGCCCAGGCACCAGCTGTCCCCTACCCCCTGAATGCTCTTCCCTCTTCTCATTACCAGCTCAACGTTATTCTCCTTGGGGAGCCCCTTACCTATTTTAGCTCTCTCCCCCGCAATCCCATTCCATTCTATAATACCCGCTTCACGTTTTTCATACCAACTCTCACTGCCTGAAGCAGCCGTGGTTTTATACCGTCCGCCTCCCAAGTAAAGGCACGACCCTGCCTAGCTTACCGATACACCACCACCGGGGCACCTCACAAGTACAAAATAGTTATCTGCTGAATGACTGACTCCGAAAGGCCTGAAAGACCTCTCAGCCCTGCTGGATCTGGCACCATGCTCTACACCGAGCAATACCGGACAACTGGTCACAAACCAGGTGCGGCGACAGGGTGCCAGGGTCGGGGATCGCACGTCATTGGCGCCCGGAGCCTAAGCCCTCGACGCCTGCCGGCGCGTCGCCAGTCGCCCGGCCGGGTACCCGCCCGCGTCCCGGGGCCCACGGCCCGCGCCCCCCGGCCCACGCTCCCCGACCGTAGGCGTAGATGCCGCGCAGCAGGTCCTCCCGCAGGCCCATGGTGTCGAACGTGGGGGTCACATCCACCTCCTCGCTGGTTTCGAACTCCACTTTGGTCATGTCCTCCTCTTTGAGCAAGCGCTTCCGTGCCGAACCAGAAGTAGCCATCGTGGCCGTGGCCGCCATGATCCCAACTCGGCTGAGAGCAGAGCGCGCGCCGCAGTTAAAAGCGGAAGTAGGGCCCGCCGAAGTCGCGGTCGAGCGGAAGTGACGCTACCGCGCGCCAGCGTAGGACGAATGGGCCCGCAGACGAGCGTCCAGGCCGCGCCTCTGGAGGGGCGGGGAGTTCCTAATCACGTGAAGCGGAAAGGGGGTTTGAAGCAGTGTTGATGTTCTCGTGCCATATGGAACTCTCGCGGGATTCCGTAAGGGCGGGCCCTCACACTCCCTCGTAGTAAGTGTGGTGGCCGCAAACTGTGATGTCTTTTTGGGTGTGGGCTCCTGTGGCTGGACTTGCTACTCAAAGTGGTGAACTGGGGTCCCGGGGAACGAGCGGACGGCGAGCAACAGTGCCTCTGCCACGCGCGGGCTCCGAGCGCGTCTGCTGCGGTGCAGGAACTCGCCCATCTGCGCGCTCTGGGCGTTGACTCGCACCACAAACCCGGATCCAGCCGCTGGCCGGGGAACCGTCATTTCTGGCAGCCGCCTCTAGGGGTCAGAGTGCCCACACGCTGCTGCGCTGCTCCGCTTGCGTTGCCGTGGTAACCGCTGCGCTGGAATGCTTGGGTTGCTGTGGATCCGGGGTCTGCCTAGACGCCGCCGGGAACCCGCCCACAAAACTGCTTCACCTTTGCAGTTTGCTGATCCCTAAACCCTTGAATTCTGCGAGGCTGTACGTGAGCTCGGACTGGGTTTGCTGATCTCGAGTTTGTAATCTTCCTGCCTCATCCTCCTGAGTTGCTAGCTTTACAGGTGTGAGCCACCACGCCCGGCTCCTATAAAGCCTTTGACTCATTCATCTTCGACATCCTTGAAACGCAGTTCACTTTGGAGAATCATGTTTTTACCTTTGGGAAAGTTATACCGGTCAAGGGCCAGCTCGGTCCTTTCTTACAGTTGGCCTTTTTGTTTTTCCGCTCTCCTTTTTTCATGTGGTGGGGCCTTCACTTGCTAAGCAAATGCTCCACCCCCGAGCCACACCTCCAGCCTAGGAAGCATAGCTTTGCTCCCTGGCCTCTGTCCAGGGATTCTTGGGAGTACTCACTTTGCAAACGTTTAGTTAAAATATAATCACCATTTTATGGAGAAATCTTGGGTTGCAGTATGGCCACGGTGAACAAGTAAATGTGTCTTCTCAGCGAGCAAAGCTCTCATTCAGGGGGCGGAATTTGTCCATACCAGATAAATGTCATGATAAACATGCCTGACAAGAATGCCACTGTTAATCAAAATATTAAATATTTAGGGCCGGGGATTTAGCTGAGTGGCACCGCGCCTGCCTCGCAAGCTCAAGGTCCTGAGTTCGATCCCCGGTACAATAAATAAATAAATATTTAGGCAAGTGTGGTCCCAAATGCCCATAATCTCAGCACTCTGGGAGACTGAGGCAGGAGGATCAAAAATTCAAGTTGTATTTTAAGTCACTAAAATAAAAATAGAAAAGGCTGTGGATGTAGTTCAGTGTGAAGCCCCTGGGTCCCACCCCCAGTACCACCACCACCACCACACACACATATTATACATAGAAGCTTTCTTAGACTTTAGAATAAATGCAATGTAAATACGGGTTCTCGTGTCGTGTCATTCAGCAAAGGATTGAGTGTATCACATTGTTTTGCAAGTCAACCCTAGGTGTAAAACCCGGATTTCAGTGACCTAATAAAAGAACGTGGGGCTGGAGGTGTGGTACAGTGATGAAGTCCTGCCTAGCATGCATGAGGCGCTAGATTTCATCCCCAGCACAAATGATGATGGTGATGGTGATGATGATGATTTTATATTAACTACTCAGGAGGCTGAGGCAGAAGGATCACAAGTTTGAAGCCAGCCTGAGGAACTTAGACCCTGTCTCAAAAAAGGGCTGGGCATGTAGCTGAGTGACACAATGCTTTCCTAACATGTGCAAGACCCTGGACTCAATCCCCAGGACCAAATAATAATAATGTCCTATTGATCATGTTGAAATGATGTTAATACCATTTTAGAAATACAGGTTAAAATAAAATATTTAAATTTCACCTGTTTCTTTTTTTGAACTGTAGCTGCTAGAAAAAATGTTAATTATGTTCCCATAGATGGTTGGTAGGATTAGAAGACCCTCGTTTTGATGCTAGTAGGCAGTTGTACTCTGGTTAGGGTGGGGTGTTGAGAAAACGATTTAGTTCCTTGCCTTGTCAAGATGTTTATCTTGGGTAGCTATGTTGTGCAGTGCAAGAATTGACTGTCACACTCCAAGATCTACTGCTTACAACTGCCACATTAGTTTCAGTTCTCATCAGTATCATCATTATCCTGGGAGGGCAGACACACATTATTGTTTTACTGATGGAAAAAATTAGGCCATTCTGTTAAGTCCAAGTACCCTACATGGAGGGGCTAAAATGGGCCCCTGTCACCTCAAGAGAAGCCTGCTCACCAAGGAGGGCAGGCCCATTACCCTCCTCAGCGCACTGTCGCCAGCACCCCACTTCCCAGTTTACATTGTGGGGAGTGTCCACATCTGTTTATTTCCTCACTGTTTCTCTGACACATAGTGGGTGCTCAGTAGATAGTTGTCATCTTGCTCATTTGAGTGGACACCCAGGGAAAGAGGAAGGGACTCCAGACGCGGTCCCAGCAGGGCAGGAGCAGCCGGGAGTTCACAGGGCAGCTATCAGGGAGAAGGAACCCCTCTGCAGCCCACACCTCTCAGGACCACGCTTACCTCTCTTCCTGCGCCCACGAGGCTCCTGGGATGGGGTGAGAAGGTCACGGTGACTCCCGTGTGCGGGAGTGGAGGAAGTTCAGGCAGTGTCACTTGGCTGGGCTGTACTCCAAGGAGTCACCGCCACAGGAGTAGATGTCCTGGAAGGGGCTGTGCCCGAAGGACAACTTCCTGCCAGAGGTCCCCGCCCGTCACCAAGTGTCAAAGGGTGAACCCTGTTCCTTTCTAGGTAGGGCCCTCTCCAAACCCACCTGTGGGGCGGGTCACCTACTAGGTGCCACTGACCGCACCTCACTGCTGCCTGCCTCCGGGACACTTGTGCCACCCGGGTAAGTGTGTGCCAGGTGGCAGTGTGCGAGGAGCTGCTCAGCTGCTGGCGTTAGAGGGGTGCGCAGGTGGTGTCTGCTCTCACAGAGCTTGTGTCCCAGAGGAGGGCAGGCCCCACAAAATCTGCAAACGAAATACTTGTAAGCTGTATAATTATCATGATGCAATAAGATGGGGCTGCTACTGGAAAGAGTTACTGGGTCCTTATTTACTCCGTGCCCGGAGGAGGTGTCAGCTGAATTGAGAAGAAGTAGCCACAGTGACTCGCAGGGGAGGTATGTCCAAGCAGGGACAGTGCGTGCAGGGCTCTGCTGCGATGACGAGGGACAGAGCAGCTGGGCAGCTTGCTTAGGAGATGGAAAAGCTGCAGGGTGAGCATCAGTAGGTCAGCAAGCCTGAGCAGTACGGGTGCCCTGTGTTGGTGACAGCATTATTCGCACAAGCCCAATGGCCACCGAGCACCAAGTGGAATAGCATGCAGCCATAAACAGCAATGAAGCATGGACACAACTATAATATGGAGAAACCTGGAAAATAGGATGCCCTGTGGAAGAAGCTAGGCCCAAAAGGTTACACATTATATGGCCCCACTTACATGAACTGTGTGGCACAGGAGGACCCCTGAGACAGAAAACAGACAGGTAGTGGCCAGGGAATGGGCCCAACCCAAACCCCAGGCCCAGAGCTGCTAGTGGGGGTAGAGCTTCCCATTGGGGTGATGCAAGTGTTCTGCAACAAGGTCAAAGTGGAGGTTCTACGCCACGTGAACGTACTAAGTGCCCCTGAATGGTGCGCTTTAAAGTGGTTTCTAGGGCCAGGGATTTAGCTCAGTGGTGACACCGCCTGCCTTGCAAGCACAAGGTCCTGAGTTCGATCCCTGGTACCAAAAAATAAAAATAAAGAATAATTTTAAAAAGTGGGTTCTATTCTGCTGTACGAATTCCACTACAGTTTAGGAAGAGACAGGAAGTGTGACTTGGCTGGATAAATGCAAGGTGCTCGGTGGGGTGGGAGGCAGGTGTGCCAAGTTGTGTACAGCAGCGGGGAGCGGACAGACCTGTTTTACCTGCTCCTGTGGCAGGAGTCTCTTACAGTCCTTCCCAGGCGCGCTCCCTGCGCTGGTGCCATCAGGAATGAGTGTGGAGACAGCGTCCACAGCCGGCACGTGCCTGCTCGGGGCTCCAGCAGGGACACTGAGAACCCCGTTCGGGTGCCTTGGAGGAAGTCCTGCGCTCCTCCAATGACCAGGGACGGCTGTGGCCAGCCAGAGCCCTCCCTGTTTGTGCCACCCCAGACCTTGCTTGGCACCTGCTCCCTGCCCCGACGGTGCCTCCACCTCCACTCCCACGCTGCGCTGCGGGCCTTTGGGACAGGTCTCATCTTCCCTCTCACGGGCTCTTTCTATTTACCTCTCCACTGGTGCCAGCTGCTTGATTTCAAGGCAAAGCGTGAAGCTCTCCCCGCAAATTCCCCCAAACTGTCTCCCACATTTGTTAGTAGTGCATGTTAGTTACACCCACGAATGAGTTGCCTTTTGGCAGATGTGTACATGCGCACAACATACTTTATTTGTTTCTTCCCAAACACCTTCCTTGCCCCAGCCCCCAGCTTCACATTTCGGGGAGTGCACAAGGTGTGTGAGGTATTTTGATCATAGTCATCCCCCACAACCCACCCTTATACTCCCTCTGCTCCCTCTTCTTCCTGCCTAGTAATAGTCTGCCACTGACTTTATCATCTTTTTTTAGACCTAACCCTCAAATTTTGTGGATAAGTGAAGTGTTGCCCAGAAGAACTCTATGGCTGACCCAGGTCCAGTTTGTGGCAATGGCTCCTTCTTGTTAAAGCCACCAGCTTATTAGGGCGTCACCAGCTGCCCCAGCCCATCCCCCACACAGGTATTTCTCCAGGCAGTACACCAGCCTGTCCAAGAAACCACACCCTGTTTTAATTGCCCCTGGCACGTAGCTGTAGTCCTGTGGAGTACTGTCACTTGGTCCCCCTGAGATCACCTTGGGGACTTAGGTATGGTTTTTGCCCTCCAAAAGCTCATGGTGCTTTGGGGACTAGGAGCTTCCTCAGCTCTGTTTCTGTGGCTCTCTGTATTTCTGGAGAAATCATGTTTTCTGAAGGACCCAGTATTCAACCTCTAGTGTACTCTGCTGGTTCCCTCTTTGACTTGGAGCTTTGGTGTTTCTTTGCATTTTCCAGAACCATCCAGAACCTTCTATGCATGAAGCACCGTGAGATGTGCTTTCTCACCATGAGGCAGGAACTGTTAGTTACCCTGCTGGAGATGTAAGAAGGCAGAGGCCTAGGGGCCGGGGGACGCCATAGCTGATGCATAGCAGGGCTCTGGCCCTGGCTGGATAGCTACCTCTGACCTGACCACAGAACTTGGGTCCCTCTGCCACAGCAGCGACCCCTCCTTTCAGCGGGAAGAGGGACTTCGGGATGAACCAGCTGCGTGTCCTCAGAAACCAACTTCCATCTGTCTAGAAAAAACATCCGTAAGGTTCCTCCACTCACCTAAGTCCCACAGAAGAAAACTACATAGGGCAAGGGGGAAGGAGGGCCAGGATGAGAAGTCTATGATTTTAAATATAATGATCTGAGAAGGCCTCTCTGGGAAGGTGGCCTTTGAGCATTGTCTAGAAGGGAGTAAAGGAAAGAGTGTTCCAGGAAGAGGGAAAGGCCCTGAGGCCGAGTGTATTTGGAAGATCCAGACTCACAAGGAGGCCCCTGTGTCTGGAGCAATGAGGGGGTGTGAGTCACCAAGTATGGATGAACAAGACTCCTGGGCCACGCTGAGGACTGGACCAGCACACGGAAGGGAGCGAGCTGCACAGACTCAGCCTTGAACACAGGCAGGATCGCCTGCCTGCTGTGTGGAGAGCAGCAGTGGCACAGGAGGAGGACGTAGGTACCACTGCAGAGTTAAGGGGCAGTGATCCGGGCACACAACACAGGGGGCAGAAGCTGTCAGATCCCAGATAGCTCAACATGGAAGAACCAAGACTTTTATTTAAACCAAAATCACAGTTGTGCAACGCTGGTTTTAGGTGTGGTCACGGGTACTGCTTAGACACTTCCCATGATGGATCACAAGTGCCCAGAAATTACCCTCAGGGTTATTCTGAGGGTAGCACTGGGATGAACTGGGCTGACTGTCCACAAAGGGGAGAGGATCCTCAGTTCTGCCTGAAGTTCTCCCCCAGGCTCTCACCCCCGGAAGGCCGAGCCCAGTAGGACGTGCAGCCCTGGCCCTGCTTCTGTGGGCAGAGCCCAGGCTGACGTGCCAAACCTGCTCGTCAGCCACTTCGAGCCCAGCCTGGGACTGTGCCTTAGTCACCGCTGCTGCGCAGGGAGAGGAAGGCCAATGCGGAGTGTATCCTGTGAGCAGACGGCAGAGGGACAATGAACAGGTCAGCAGGGCCCCAAGCTGCCAAGGCGGGGGTTGAGAGGGGCCAGCTGCTCCCCCACTCGGGCCATGGGCGGTGTGGTTTTGTGGGAAAGAGGACGAAACAGCTTGTCCCTGGTGCCTGCCTGTGGTGCCTGACCATCCTGGGCGGCTAAGTGCCACTTTGAGACAGTTCAGCTGTGTTTTGTCACCGGTCTCCTCACCACCCCAGGGTGATACGGGGAGGCAGGCTCCCCACCCAGCTCAGGTGCACGACAGCAAGGGAGAGGCTGCCTCTGAGGACAGGTGGGCGCAGCCAGGCGTCCTGGCATGGTGTGACCGTCGGCCCCCTCCGTCCTGTGCAACATGTGCACGGATCATCAGTTTCCCCAACCTTTCCCTAACTCCATCCCCACTGCTCCCGGTCTAGCGTGGAGTGAGTGTGTGTGTACATGCACGTGTGTGCACACATGGTTCCTCCCTTGATTCCCATCAGATGGCTGCT